>NC_068276.1:36956895-37256895 GCF_025860055.1 Xyrauchen texanus
CCAAAATCCTCTTCTAATACCATACAGGTGAAACTCGAAAAATTAGAATATCAGTGCAAAAGTTCATTAATTTCAGTAATTCAACTTAAAAGGTGAAACTAATATATTATATAGACTCATTACAAGCAAAGTAAGATATTTCAAGCCTTTATTTGATATAATTTTGATGATTATGGCTTACAGCTTATAGAAAACCCCAAATTCAGAATCTCAGAAAATTAGAATATTGTGAAAAGGTTCAGTATTGTAGGCTCAAAGTGTCACACTCTAATCAGCTAATTAATCCAAAACACCTGCAAAGGGTTCCTGAGCCTTTAAATGGTCTCTCAGTCTGGTTCAGTTGAATTCACAATCATGGGGAAGACTGCTGACCTGACAGTTGTGCAGAAAACCATCATTGACACCCTCCACAAGGAGGGAAAGCCTCAAAAGGTAATTGCAAAAGAAGTTGGATGTTCTCAAAGTGCTGTATCAAAGCACATTAATAGAAAGTTAAGTGGAAGGGAAAAGTGTGGAAGAAAAAGGTGCACAAGCAGCAGGGATGACCGTAGCCTGGAGAGGATTGTCAGGAAAAGGCCATTCAAATGTGTGGGGAGCTTCACAAGGAGTGGACTGAGGCTGGAGTTACTGCATCAAGAGCCACCACACACAGGCGGGTCCTGGACATGGGCTTCAAATGTCAAACGTCTTACCTGGGCTAAAGAAAAAAAGAACTGGTCTGTTGCTCAGTGGTCCAAAGTCCTCTTTTCTGATGAGAGCAAATTTTGCATCTCATTTGGAAACCAAGGTCCCAGAGTCTGGAGGAAGAATGGAGAGGCACACAATCCAAGATGCTTGAAGTCCAGTGTGAAGTTTCCACAGTCTGTGTTGGTTTGGGGAGCCATGTCATCGGCTGGTGTTGGTCCACTGTGCTTTATTAAGTCCAGAGTCAGCGCAGCCATCTACCGGGACATTTTAGAGCACTTCATGCTTCCTTCAGCAGACAAGCTTTATGGAGATGCTGACTTCATTTTCCAGCAGGACTTGGCACCTGCCCACACTGCCAAAAGTACCAAAACCTGGTTCAATGACCATGGTATTACTGTGCTTGATTGGCCAGCAAACTCGCCTGACCTGAACCCCATAGAGAATCTATGGGGCATTATAAGAGAAAGATGAGAGACATGAGACCAAACAATGCAGAAGAGCTGAAGGCCGCTATTGAAGCATCTTGGTCTTCCATAACACCTCAGCAGTGCCACAGGCTGATAGCATCCATGCCACGCCGCATTGAGGCAGTAATTAATGCAAAAGGGGCCCAAACCAAGTACTGAGTACATATGCATGATTATACTTTTCAGAGGGCCGACATTTCTGTATTTAAAATCCTTTTTTTTTATTGATTTCATGTAATATTCTAATTTTCTGAGATTCTGAATTTGGGGTTTTCATAAGCTGTAAGCCATAATCATCAAAATTATATCAAATAAAGGCTTGAAATATCTTACTTTGCTTGTAATGAGTCTATATAATATATTAGTTTCACCTTTTAAGTTGAATTACTGAAATTAATGAACTTTTGCACGATATTCTAATTTTTCGAGTTTCACCTGTAGATTGCCAGACTCTACTTCAGCTGTCTGGGGTCCACTCGACTCTGCAATGTGTGTTATGAACATGTCTTCTGTCAGCACGCCCTCTTGTGGCCCCACTGAGACCTGCGATCTCTGCTCTTCAGCATTATCGACAGATAATTTTTCTCTGAAATATTGAGGTGCAGTTTCCGTTTCCTGCTTTCCAACTTGAGTCGGATCCTCAAACGTTTCAGTGTTTTCCACCAGCCTGTTAGGCTATTTTCTGTTTCTTTTGAGACATTTATTTCCATTTTGACTGACTGAGCAGTAATTTTACACAAGGTTCAAAATATGCTTTTAATTAACAGAAGAAAATATAATTTAATCTAATTAATTGGATCAAATTCAAAGATTTTGAGCGTTTGAGGGAGTGTGTGCGTGTTGTCCTGGAAACCCACAGCAAGAGCCAATCAGAGGCGCTCGATGCATCCTTATTAATATTAACGAGACGTAAGGGGCTAGGGGGAGATACTCTAGTGCGCATGCGCTGCCCCGCGACGCTGCTGCTTCTAACAACAACCGCTAGTGAGCAATATGGCCGACCTAGGGAAGAAGTACTGCGTGAACTGCCTAGATGATGTTACGAATTTGCGGATTCGCTGTGCCGAATGCCAAGATATTGAACTTTGCCCGGAGTGCTTCTCCGCGGGCGCCGAAATCGGCAACCACAGGCGATGGCACGGTTATCAGCAAGTTGACGGCGGGCGCTTCTCGCTCTGGGGTCCCGAAGCAGAGGGAGGATGGACTAGCAGGGAAGAGCAGTCGCTGCTCGATGCCATCGAGCAATATGGATTTGGTAACTGGGTAAGATTCTGAAATAAGTCCCTATTGGTACTAGTGTATTTAAATTTCATCAGCTTTGTGAAATGTACACCACAATACTAACTAGTCATGTTTAATAACAATTACAATTTTAAAGCCTGCAAGAAAGGATGCATTGCTTGCTGAAGAAACTTTCTGTTTACTGAAAATAGGGAAAACCTTGGATTTTTTTCTGTATAGCTGAATAGATGCCCCAGCTCTGTACTACATAATATAATAAAGGGTGATTCTCACGAATCTTAATCAATACAAAATAATATAAATATTATATTTTGTTTAAAAAAGAAAGTAAAAGGAGAGAATCCTACATTTAGGACCATTGAAATGTTTTGCATTTCAAAACATTTTCAGGATACTTAAATGGATAGTTTACCCCCAAATTTTTTTAATTCTCTCATCATTTACTGACCCTCATGCTATCCCAGATGTGTATGACTTTCTTTCAGCTGCTGAAGAAAAATTAAGATTTTTGAAGAAAATTTCAGATCTGTTGGACAACACAATGCAAGTGAATGTTGACCAGAACTTTGAAGCTCAAAAAGCACATACAGGTAGCATAACAGTAATCTATATGACTCATGTGGTTAAATCCATATCTTCAGAAGCGATATGATAGGTGTGGGCAGGGCTCTACACTTACAATTTTTTAGCACAGTCAAAAATTTAGGAGCACAGTTGTAGTCAACCCCCATCTGAGGGTTGTCCCCCTAAAATATCATTAAAATATGTGTATTGTAAATAATATATTCTTAAAATAATTGTTTAAGAAATAAAATAATACAAATGCAAACGGGGCAACAACAAAACCCCCTTGGTGTCCCCTCAGCACCCCTACTTCATTCCGGTCACTTCGCCTAAATATTTTTTAATTGTCGCACACTGTAATTTTCAGTCACAAATGCAAATGTCGCATTGTAGAGCCCTGGGTGTGGGTGAGAACAGATCAATATTTAAGTCCTTTATTTTATTTTACCATGAATCTCCACTTTAACATTCTTCTATGTTTCTCACCCTCTTATCATCTCAGCTTCTGAAGACATGGACTTAAACACTGAATTTGTATGGATTACTATTATGCTGCCTTTATGTGTTTTTTGGTGCTTCAGAGGTCTGGCCGCCATTCACTTGCATTGAAATGACCTACAGAGCTGATATTCTCCTAAAAAACCTTTATTTGTGTTCTGCTAAAGAAAAAAGTCATACACATCTGGGATGGCATGGAGGTGAGTTAATAGACCTCATTCATGCTAGCGCCATCTTTGATTTTTAATGGGAATGACAACGAGGCTGTGAGGGATAGACATACCGTATTTTCAATGGAAAAAATGGTATAAAGCTCCTAAATCACATCTGATTTTCCACAACTCGAGTTCTTTGTATACTGAATGTTCTTGGACAGATATTTTATCAATGTTTTTTTCTGCAGAACAATTCAAAAACACTTTAAAATGCAGTACAACCCATAGGAGAGATGGTCTAATAAGTCTAAGTTTATCCTCACAGCCTGGTTGTCATTCCTATTAAAAATCAAAGATGGCGATAGCATGAATAAGGTCTATGATGAGAGAACTGTCATTTTTGGGTGAACTATTCCTTTAACCATTGGGAGAACCAATTTAAACTTGTGAATGTTTTATGGCCTGTACATTTACAGTGATTATTTACACACTATTTCTGTGTATTAGGAGGATATGGCTGCCCATGTTGGTGCATCACGCACCCCTCAGGAGGTCATGGACCATTATGTTTGCATGTATATCCATGGGAATCTGGGTAAAGCCTGCATCCCTGACAGCATCCCTAAACGCGTGACAGACCATACTTGTCTTAGTGGAGGTCCCTTGTCCCCTAGTTTGACCACTCCATTGTCCCCACTTGATATATCTGTGGCCGAGCAGCAGCAGCTTGGATACATGCCGCTCGTGATGACTACGAGATTGAATATGACCAGGAGGCGGAGAAGCTCATCAGTGGCCTGTCTGTGAACTATGATGATGAAGATATAGAGATTGAGATGAAGCGAGCCCATGTGGACATGTATGTGCGTAAGCTACGTGAGCGTCAGCGACGCTAAAAATATTGCTCGTGACTACAATCTAGTGCCAGCCTTTCTGGGCCGGGACAAAAAAGATAAAGAGCGAGAGCGGCCTGGTGGGACAGGAGCAGTTGGAGGGGTGGGTGGAGTTGTTGGATTGGGAGGAGGTACTACAATTATTCCGACAGGGTCACTGGGCTCCTCTACAACAGCAACCCCAAAACGCAAAATCATCAAGGAAGAGAAGGAGCAGCGGACTAAACTGCGTTCCCTCTGCCAGTTTATGCCACATCGAGATTTTGAAGAATTCTTTGATAACATGCACAAGGAGCGCATGCTGCGGGCAAAGGTTCGGGAGCTTCAGCGATATCGGCGGAACGGCATCACGAGACTTGATGAGTCAGCCGAGTATGAGGCGGCACGCCACAAACGGGAAAAACGGAAAGAGAACAAAAGTGTTACTGGCTCAAAGAGAGGGAGTAGCGGTGGAGGAGGAGTAGCCGGGCTAGGAGGAGGGGTTGGAGCAGGGGGTGGGGTTGGTGGAGGAGTCAGTGGCATTAAAGAGGAGGGGAAGGACAGTGAGTTTTCCGCCATTGAGAACCTGCCTGGCTTCGAGCTGCTTTCAGATCGGGAGAAGGTACTGTGTAATTCGATGAACCTATGTCCCACACGTTATCTGACTGTCAAGACTATCATCATTAAGGATCACCTTCAGAAAAGGCAGGGCATTCCCTCCAAAAGCCGCCTACCCAGCTATTTGGACAAGGTGCTGAAAAAACGTATTCTGAATTTCCTATCAGAGAGCGGCTGGATATCCAGAGAAGCCTCCTAAGGTTGGCCAAAAATTTGGCTTTAAGAATAATGACTGTATATATTTTTCTACTGTTTTATATTACATCTCATAAAACCCTGTGAGAACATAAAAGGTGCCCCACTAATGGAGGTGGGCCTTAAATCCATCTTGTATTTTTTTTTTTTTTTTTATCTCACATCTCCTCATAGGAACATAAACATTGTGAGAGTTTGCAAAATGAATCTTACAGGTTTCAGTTGAATTCTAACTATAGAAGGAACACCAGTATGTATAGTATAGGAAGGGGACTTTTGAATGTGGTGTCCTGCTTAATAGATCATTGTTTTATATATATATATATATATATATATATATATATACATATATATATATACATATACCCATGTTAAAATGCCTTAATTTGAAATGTGATTTTGGGATATTTGTGAAAAAGCCCTGGACACTGCTGACTAAGCTGGTGTTTACACAAATACCGTTCTAAAAAGAAATGTACTTGGAAGAATTCAAATTAGAATCTGGATTGATACAAACATTGAGAGTAACAAGAGTGGCAACCAAGTGATCTGCTGGCCGCAAGTCTTTTGTCCAAGTGTTCCAATCTGCATTTGCCTGTTCGTTAGATTTGTTTTTGGAATGTGAGAAACATAAGGCATGCTTGATTCTATGTAAATGTCTAATGTTCATGTTTGATAGGGATTATTTTATTTTCTTCCTTTTTTTGGAGTTGACCTTTGTGAGGTTATATTACTATAGCTTTTTTTTTATCAAGCATGTTGCCACATACACATGCTTACATCGATCACCAAGGTAGAACATTTACCACAATGTACCCATTTCAGGAAGGGTGATATTGATGTTTGTTAGGAAGTTATGATGGATAAAGCTGGGCTAAATACAGCATCAGTGTTTGTCATCTCAAAGTGTAAATGGTGAATGGTGGAAAACTGTTTGATTTCTAGACTGTATGTTAAAACTACATACTAAAGGTTTGTTTTTCAAATGCCTTGACAAGATGATCATACAATACCAAATCTTAGCTTAAAACTGAGATAAACCTATTTTTCCATGATTTGTAATATGTTATTACTGACTGCCTATGTTAACCCCAAAGCTGTAGAAAACTTAAGAAAAGGACTGTTCACAGGCCAATATAAATGTTTTAAAAGTTTTACATAGTTTTAAAATGTCTAATATATTGAGTCAAATAGAGTTAATAGGCACAGTTTAACTTCTAGCCATTGTTTTTTTTCTGTTTCCATATGACTCCTCTTAATTGTGTACACCATATTGAAAATAACTGTATTTAGTGTAAAACTTGTGGAAAGCCAAGGTTGTTGTCCACTTTTTTTTTTGCCTCATACATTAGTACATAAAGTCATAAATTTTTGAGTGGGTTAATCATGTTTTGTGCCTTGAAACATATTTTGCCCAGGTTGATGTTTTCATTCCTTAACCTTATATTTGTTTTGTATTTTCCCCTTGAAAAAAGAATTGTTGATTTGCAATTTTATTTTTGATTCTGGGACTTTCTCCACATTTCTATTCTAGAAACAGCTAATCTACACAATACAAAAAAGGTTGGAGTGTCTTTTTTTTATGACCACAAAAAAGCCATCAAAATTGTATTGTGTTGCAAAAGAAACTCATCAAAGATTCGTTCAAAGTATATAGACTGGCTTTATAACTATTCCGGAAATATAAATGATGAATAAAGGTATGCGGATACTATGTTAATAAGGAAATTATCAGCGCAAATGTGGAGGTACCTCGATCTCGTTTGTGGTATTGTGTGTCATTGCCTTTTTTATTTTTTATTATTGAGCTGTTTACATTTTTAGAAAGGCTTAGGCTAGGTGCAAATACTTTCCGTGTGCTTCATGGTTAAGAAATAGGATCACAGGTCAAACCATTCCCAGGGCACTCAAAGATTAGAGTTTTGTCAAGCTCGCTGCACACTTGCTGATTTTGAGAAAAATAAGTGACAGATGTTAATTTAAGGGTTAAATTTTTTTACTTTAATATTCATGCAAAGTATTTTTTGTGCGATTTCAGAGAGTGTAGTCATTTTCTAAAGTAGCTGAAAATGTGAGAGGTGAAGATATTGAAAATGACAACAATAAGACTATCTCAAGAACATTTTTTATAATTTTTAATGACAATGTGATATTTACAAAATGGCAAGAGGCTTTTTTCTGCTTGGTTGTGGCATGGATGTTCTTTGGTAAAACAGTCCATTCAGAAAGACTCATATTTGTGAAAATGTTGAACTTGAATATGTGGAAAGATGTATTTTAATGAATATGTCATGTTCTTTCTTACTTTGTATTAAAGTGTTGAAATATAATTTTCTTGTCCATTTGTTTGTACATGGTTTTATGTAAATATGAAGAGACACATGGAAGGTCTAATAATGACAGCACTATATTTGAAAAGAGATACAGCTTTATTGGAAAGAGTCTGATTGCTTCTGCAGATGGACAAACTGAATCTGGGTGTAAAATAATACTTTACCTCAAAATCTAATGTATAATGTAGATTTATATTTGTTAGATCACAATCAGTGCATTCATATAACAAACACCTTTTCATATAACCTCATACAAAACAGACCTCAGCATCACAAGGCCACCCTTCCTCCAAATCTTTACTGAATCAGTTTTTTTTTACTTTAGGGCTGTCAGAATTCATTCAGAATTTTTATTGATTAGGGTGTGCTTACGTGAACTCCACTACAGCAAATATTTTATCAGATCTGGGCAGAATAAAACTTTGGCCGCAAGTCCGGCTGCTGGTACACTAATGACAAAATCATACACATTTTTTGATAAAATGTTGCAGTATGTCTGAACATAACAAATACAAAAAAACTAAATGAAACATCTGGAATCTGTTGACTGAATCCATAGATTAGAGTACATGATGAACTGTTTGTTTTTAGTATTTATTTTTAAGAGCAAATAAGTAACAGTGTTCAATACACGTTGTAATAAAAAGCAGCGTTTGTTCCTGGCAAGTGTTTTAAATCACAAGAGCCCCTGGAATGATGCTGATCCACAACTGCTGCAAAATTGCTGCAGCTAATCAAAGATTCTGTGTATCTTCTACCACTCACACAAACACACTTACTAAGCTCTTAAAATATTCCCATGAACTGTTGTTTTTATTTATATTTATAATTCGAATTACTTAACTTCAGCTTGATTAGTCTGGCATTGTCCTTTAGTTGTCAATCCTTCCGATTTTGCCTCTCAGAGGCACCTTTAGCAAAAGAGATGGAACTTGGTGACGAGCTAACTAGCAAGAGCTCATCTGTTTTTTAGGCAATAACCCATCACAACCACAGTGTACACAACCAGTTAGGGGGCTTTGACCACACCCACCAGAGCTGGCCGTAGGGTGCGCCCATGCAGCTTGTAACCCACTTTAGTAACTACGGCTACGGTGCCTGGCTCCTTGCCCTCCACAGGTGCATGAAAGACCGCCTCATGCTCATAAGGATCAAATTTCTGACCATCAGGGTTAAGCTTAATAAGGCCATGTTTACTGAAAACCTTTTGGATCTGTACCTCAGTCATTACAAGACCATCGTAAAGATTTTTCAGGTGAGGATTTGCTGCCGTTACTTCTGATTGGGGTACACTTTCTGTCGCCTTCTCCAAGATGTCGGCTACTTCTAACAGATCTTTGCAAAAGCCCTGGATTCCTGAGAAAAGAAAAATGAGTGAATACATTGTGAGAACTGAAACATGCTTATGGTCTCAAATTTTCTTCCATTTCTCATTTTTCTGTTCATATTTAAGAAACAAGGCAATCAAATCTACACCTATATTGTTAATTTATCACAGCTAAAGGGTGTCGTTAGACATGATGCACAATGGAGTGCCTGCTTCTGTTACATTAGTGATTATATTCATAATATACAGTGCTGTGTTAAAGTCTAAAATTTGCCCACTTCTTGATTTCTTCTATTTTTCAGACTAAATTGTTTTAGATCTTCAAATAAGACATAACATAGGCAACCTGAGTAAATACAAAATACAATTTTAAAATATATATATATTTTTATTTTATTGAAGCAAAAAGTTATCCAACAACTACATCACCCATGTGGAAAAACTAACTGCCCCCTTAAATTTAATAGCTGGTTGTGCCACCTTTAAAAGCAAAAACTGCAACCAAATGCTTCCGATAACTGGAGTTCAGTCTTTCACAACACTGTGGTGGAATTTTGGCCCACTCTTCTTTGCAGAACTACTTTAGTTCAGCCACATTGGAGGGTTTGAGCATGAACTGCCCATTTAAGGTACTGCCACAGCTTCTCAACTGGGTTCAAGTCAGGACTTTGAGTAGGCCACGCCAAAATGTTGTTACTTTTGAGCCATTCAGAGGCAGACTTACTCCGATGCTTTGGATCATTATCTTGCTGCATTATCCAGTTGCACTTGAGTTTCAACTCACAGACTGATGATCAGACGTTCTCCTTTAGGATTTTCAGGTAGAGAGCAGATTCAATTTTTCCCTCAATTATTGCAAGTCATCCTGGCCCTGAAGCAGCAAAGCATCCCCACACCATCACACTACCACCACTGTGCTTGTCTATTTTTGTGGAATTCTGTGTTTGATTTACACCAGATGTAATGGGATCCCTGTCTTCCAAACAGTTCCACTTTTGACTCATCAGTCCACCGAATATTCTACCAAAAGTTTTGAGGATCCTCAAGGTGTGTTTTGGCAAAATTCAGAAGAGCCTTAATGTTCTTCTGGGTTAGCAGGGATTTTTGCCGCACCACTCTTCCATGGATTACATTTTTGGCCAGTGACTTTCTGATAGTGGAGTCATGAACGGTGACTTTTATTGATGCGAGAGAGGCCTTCAGTTGTTCCTCCTCCTTGGCATTTTTGTCAGATGTCACTGATATATAAACTAGTTGGCCTCTATATGTGCTGTATAGTGATGTAAAAAGTACAGTAACTACAAGAAAAGGCGTTTCGCATCATAGCTCTTACTATATTGTGTGTTTTAGTAGGGCTGGAACTCTGTATTGAAAAGTCAGCATCCCAGAGTGGAATTATCCCTTTTAATAAAATGGCTTATAAAATAAGTTTAAGGGCTTACCATAGAGTTTAGCATCATCAGTCATCTTTTGACTCCGTTGCCGAAGGTTCTCCGTGTCTGCTAGCGCCCGCTTGTATCTGTCCTGCACAAAGAGATAAGTCCATCTGATTAGACAATCTAAAACACCTTGCCAGGTGTTGCGCATACATTTTATTTGAATAGGCAAAATTAAAACACTGAAGGTTTAATAAATGGACAAACCCATAATTATTTGCAATGAATTTTTAGCATTGTCTGCAATTGTGATTTCTTAATTTAAAAACAAACAATGTCTAATGCAATTAGAGTTTGCAGAAAAAAAAGAAAGAAATAATCCCAAGAAAGGACTAGATTTAAACACCAAAAATAAATCTTACACTTAAAATATTATCCAATAGCCCTATTCGGAAGTGACTGTTCTTCTCTAAGGAGTAGGTTAGGGAAATTTGTGTTTCACAGACGTCCGAATCTGACAAGTCTGCGTTTTTTCTCACAGCCTCAGTAAATATTTTGGAGCAAATGACCTACTGTTTTCAGCTAACTCAATGGTCCTCTGAGAAATCTTATCACATCTGAATGCTAATGTCTGTGATTGCCGACACTGAATTTTCACAATGCTTCTCATGTATTTTTCCTCAAGTGGAGTTTATTTTAATAAGGTTGAAGTAATAAAGTAATTTATAATGTATAATTAATAAATTCAAATTAAATCAATATGTTTAATAATTAATTATATGCATTTTTTAAAATGAGAAGCAATTTTAAATTTAAACAAAGAAAGTTCAAAACATAAATTCCATTTTATCACCTAAATAAATTTTGATGTGTTCAACCTTCTGTAACGGCAACATCTAGAAAACAGACACTCCCACCTTTTTAATAAGCACGGATATCTTTAGTCCGAATCAGTACATGAAATCACAGACGTCGGGTGAAAATAATTGTGACTCAAATGTTGTTTAGAAAGCCATTCCCATCCGAAAAGGGCTTTAGTAGGTCTGGGACACTTTACCTCTGAGTTACAGGCTAACTATAATGGAGAGGCTTTTGTTTATTTAAAAATGGATTACAGTGTCAATTGGGTGTCTGGGAAAACTAAATGTTCACAGATAAATGTTATTAAGGGCAACAGTTTGCTGGACACAGGTAGTTTTCAATGGATTTTTTTAATGCAAGGGAAGAGGGCTGGGTGGGGGGTCACGGAATATTCTAGTTAAAAACTGGTGTTCTGAATTATATGGAAGCTTTTATTTGGAAAAACTGGCATTTCAGTTCAGTTCAATTCAATTCTAGACTGAAAATATTGCATTACAGTAACATCTTTAAGCTGTTCTTCCAGTTGCATCTTTTCTTCTGTCAAGGATTTCTCTGCCGCACTGGGCTGTGGTTTCTGAGCCACATTCTCCTCTTCAGTTCCAGACCCTGGACTTTTCTGCTGGGTTGCTGTGCAAAGGAGACGTGGGGTTGCCCTGAAGAGTGAAAAGATTATGATTTTAATATCCTTGAAGCTCAGTTCTCTGACCTTGCTTCTCAAGTTACATGACCATTCAAATACCCTTTGTCACCAACAAAATTCTGAAAACTTCTAGACTTGCAAACTATCACAATAGTCAAACTGGTTGATTTTGTATGACTGCATCTTTATGTCTACATCTAGCATATGATCATGTAAGTCAAGTAGACTTAACCTGGTTAACCATTGGTTTTTCAACAGCATGGTTTTCTAAACATTAAGTCATCATTAAGAAAAAGATGAACAAATCATTAGATTTTCAAAGCAATATCTTTCTCTCATCAGGTCTTTAGATGCATCTTTGACAGCAGCACGTGACTGTGAAAATTAGTCTCTTCAAACATTTCCACATGTAGAGAGAAATCTGAAATGGCATGCCAATGTGGGAAAAGTATGTTTTTTTTTTTTTAAATATTTCAGGATTAACATTGGCACCCAGCATCCTGAAAACACAATGAAAAACAGTTATTGTGTGACGGAGCTATAAAAATGTATATGGTAAAAATCTGAAGAATCTGTAAACAAATTTGACAGGAAAACTAAGAGCGGAGATGGTTATATGTAATAAACCCGCAAAGTCATGATGTTTTCGAAAGGACAACCTAATAAAGAAGGCTGTCTAACAATACTGTCATAAATCCCCCAAATAAACTGTATAATTTGTAGTCCTTACGAAATCAGCGTGAACCATTCACTTTATCGCTAATAGCTCGCTCAACAGAAATATTACTGCTTAACATGAAAATAAACTATTTACCCATTCATGGACATCACCTACATGTAATAACACTTTTCAGAAAACCTACCTTAAAAATGCAGAGGATGCTATAACAGTATAGCTCTGTCTGACCGCACGTACACACCAGTTCGCCATCTTCACTTGCGAATGTCCACGCTGAAAGAAAACGCAAGTGAGGGCGAGATTCATTCAACCAATGGGAGCTGCTGTTCTTTCACAAGCGTCAGAAACCACCAATCCTCGTTGTATTTTTTACCTGACGTCATTCTGTAGTTTGGTTGAGAGGAAGGTCGAAACACCGCACACGTGACCATGGCCAAGTGAAGGTTATCTCATTTTATTACTCAACGACACCAACCCTTACATCAGTCACACACATTTTCAGCTAGAATTAACTACTTCGTATAAAATAGAATTTTAATCAATACTAGCAGATTTAAAATAATCGATCTAGATAAGAACAAGGAAAGGTATTCATTGTAAAAAAAAATTTGTTAGTTTTTGCATACCTGAAATCAGTAGAATAACAAGTAATATCCTATTTTATCCCTGAATATGTGTGTGTGTGTGTGTGTGTGTGTGTGTGTGTGTGTGTGTGTGTGTGTGTGTGTGTGTGTGTGTGTGTGTTCAGCATTGTAGATGTGTATGGTCTCACCTATTCATTTTGGTGTGTTCTGCATTGTGGTTGATTTATTTTTTATGAATTTATTTTAGACTGATTGAATCAATTCCAGTTTCTTTGTGTATGTTCAGATATCACCAGAAGTCACCAATTCTCATACCCGTCAGATAAAATAAACCAGTTTTATTGAAGAAACAAAATTGATTTCGCTAAAAAATGACTGAACAGTGCATGAAGGGATAGTTCAATCCATGTCTTAATGGTTGCATTCTTATTCGATATGATGATTGTGAGAAACAGAAAAATATTTAAGTCTTCTTATTTCTACGAATCCACTTTCACTTCCAACAACTGGTCAGGGCTGAACAAATGTGGAGATATGTAAAAAAAACTTAAATATTTATCTGTTTCTCACCTATCATATTGCTTCTGAATACATTAATAAACCACTGTGGGATATGCTGCCTTTATGTGTTTTTGTAGCTTCAAAGTTCTGGCCACCATTCACTTGCATTTTGTGGACCAACAGAGCTGAGATGTTTTTCAAAAAATCTTTGTGTTGAGCAGAAGAAAAGAAGTCATACACATCTGGGATAGCATGAGGGTGAGTAAATGATCAGAGAGTTTTCATTTTTGGGTGAACTATTCCTTTAAGTAGCCCAGACAAACATTCTTACCCAAAGTAGCCAGAGTTCAATGGTGTGTGATGGAAATTCTCCAAAAAGCAAAGCATCCAGGGAAAGATTAGATCATTAATCTATTATTAATTATCACAATTAAAATATATTATCTTTATTCAACATCAAAGAAAGGATAAGGTCTTTGAGAAATTTGTCTCAAGTGTTTGAGAGAAAGCAGCTGAGAATGCTAACTCTGGCCAGTAATTTAGGCCAGTAATCCTCCTCTTCTCAGTCAACGTAGTCTTAGTAAGAAAAACATTTGATGTGAGGAAATCCTAATTTGAAGCATTTTGATTTAGGCTCAACTTCCTGGTTGCATATATCTAACATTTAAAAGCTTGCTTGTCATATATTCAACCCTAATACTCCTGTGGAGTAAAATAATGTCTATGATATGCATCTTTGCATGCACCCTGTCGCATTTAAGTGTAAATGTAATGCATTTCTCATAGCTGCTTGTCTCTGAATAAATTGTCTCCAGGGAGCAGCTTGCATTCTTGAAATGGATACATAGCAGACAAGTGCTCTTCTGTACACAAAGTCAACAAGTGTTAATACCAAGCAACGATCATGGAAAATTACCGCTTCACAACATCGTCCTGTAACGCTGAAGACCTTGAAAAGGACAATTTGTGAAGACAATACAGCACAGACATAAGGTTAAACAGTAATAATAATGCATAGCAAGATCAAGAAACAATATGAAAAGAAAAGTAAAAAGAAGAATAAATATGTAAAGTTAATAAAAAGAAATGAGTCAAAATATAAGAAAATAACAGGACATTAAAGACAACATAAATGAAGAACAACATGATGTATGGTTGCTCTCTTGAAGCCATACCGATCACTCAGGTTGCTTTAATAATTCAAATCAGATCTTTAAATCCATCAATGTGAAAAGAGACCAGGAAGTGGGTAGGAATTAAACACAGATTCAAACTAAACAATCAAACCAGTTTTATGAACACCCTCAGTCTGAGCAGTTAGATTGGATTTTTCTACTATTTTTCCACAATTTGTTTTTTCATACAATAGTTATGTTTCAGAATTTACTCACCGTTTAATTAAACCTGTATGACTTTCTCTCTTATGATTGCGTTGTTAAGCACTGAACACAACGTTTACACATTGTTTCTCATAAACTCTTACTATACTTTTGGTTACTTTTTAATATTTAAAGTGAGGCACTGTCAACTACCATTATATAGATAGACCGGAATAATTTTTTTAAAGTTGTTCTGATCGATTATGATCATTAGCCATCATTATTAGCTAACATTTCTTGAACATTGTCACATATCAGAGCCTGGAAATTTGCTTACAGTTTAGCCTAATTGTGGCTGTGTGGTCTAGCAACAAGCATATAAATATGTATTATTTGTTTAATGTATTTAGAGTTCATCGTTAGTAAGATATTGTGTGGAATATCCTTTTGCACGCCTTAAGGAAAATCCAACAAAAATATCTGCTTATGTTTTCAAGGTTTGACCTGGTTTCTAGTTGGACTATGCATGTAATATCTGTAAATTACTGCTCTTCATCTAGATCAGAGATTCCCAAACTAGGGCCTACTGGCCAAAGTTGGCCTGTGATAACCTTTGATTTGGCCCGCCTTGCCATATATAAAATAAAAATAAAAATGCCATGCTCTTCACTGCATTTGTTAAGCAGAATGTTTTTTATTTTGGGAAATCATAAACGAGGGGAACTTTTATAATTTCATGTAATACAGTATGATATAATACAACGTTTACTTTCAGCCCATGGCCCTCAATCAAGTTTGATTTTTGGCCCTTCGTAGGAAAACAATCGGGCATTTCTGATCTAGATTCAAGCTGGTTAATGCTATTAGAGTAAAGAAGACCAGTTACAAACTACAATTTTCCTGTAAAAAGATTGCTGCTAAACTTTTTTCACCCACTATTTTACTGAACACACACACACACACACACACACACACACACACACACACACACACACACACACACACACACACACACACACACACACACACACACACACACACACACACACACACAAACACAAACACACAAACACACACTTGCACACACAGACACACTTTGCGTAAAAAGCAGTACCCAGCTATTTTTTGGAAAAAGTCTATAATTACACTATGTAATAACATTTTTGTTCATGGGTAGTAAATGTTATTTCCTAATTGCTTATGCCTCAAAAATATAGACAATGTCTATTAATCCCCACAAACTTTGCTTGTGTGACCAGGACAGTGATATTTTGAAATGTCAAAATGTCGCCCATGCCTAAATCTGCCACTGCTGGTGGGCTTAAGGCCTCTGTATTTATACTACTATTTATATTATATTACTGGGAAGTTACTTCAAGTTTTACTCAGCACTGAATCTATCTGGAATGTTCTGGAAAATAGGTACATTTCAAAATATCACTGTCCAGGTTACAAAAGCAAAGTTTGTGGGGAATAATGCATTTTCTATACTTTTGAGGCATTAGCAATTTGGAAATAACATTTACTGCCCAGGAACCCCAAAAAGAAAAAGAAAAAAAATATGTTACATGATGTTATCATAGCAAAATTATACTAAATATGGTTTCAAAACATTTACATTAAGCCTGCTTGCAGATGTGACACAACATTAACATACATTCATTTAATTGTTATTATATCCGTATATTTCAGAAGCATAACATAGCTAGTTTCTGATTAAAGACAGTGACAGTGAGAAGTCGAAGATGAATGGATGACACCTCAGTAGTCATGTGGTCTGTTCAGATGGTCTGTTCAGACCACTAGGCTTTCACGTATACTGAATGAGTAGTGTTTTATTATTATTATTTTTATTATTATTCTATATATTTTTGGAAACCGCTGTCGTAAATATCTTAATATAAATAGTAAAATGTGCAGTAGTCTAAAATAGTTTGAAATGGAAAACAAACAAATGACTATTCGCATCACTAGATGGCAGACGAATACGGGCAATATAGCCGCCTCGGTCTTTGCTTTCTAATAATATACAGGACATGAGAAATTATCTCTGTTTCTTGCTCTGGTTCCCCACCCTCTCCGCCTGTCGCTCCCTCCCTCTCTCTTACATTAGAGCTTCTCTCTCTTGCATCGCACTCGCTCTGACAGTGTTAAATGAAGGCGCTCATCATGGCGCGTGTCGTGACAGTTTTTGCGCACCTGTTTTTAGCTGTGTTTTTCGCTTTGGCGTACATGTCGCAGTTCGGACAGATTTCATGTCACTGTAGCGTTTTAAACAAGAGAAACGAACTGGACCGAGAGCTGGACAGCCACGGTGGGCATGTAGTTGGCGGAGATGAATCGCGTATCCCAGCGCTCAGGCGTGGAGATTACAGCGGGGACCCCGACGGACCGGCCATGGGAGTTCCCCGAGTCCGGAGGGCATCGAGTCTGGACAAAGTCTCTCTGCTCAGCAGCTCTTTCGTCCTTAAAGGTGATGCCACCCACAACCAGGCAATGGTTCACTGGACGGGGGAGAACAGCAGCGTAAGTGCATCCTTTTGCCGTTGTAATTGCCGATCTTGTCCCAAAAACTGATACGATGATGTATTAAGTTTGTCATGTTAAGTGCTTCTGTTATGAAATCATGTCCGCTCCCACTTCACGAATTAATTTATTATTCGTGTATTTTTAGACAGGTAGGCTAACAAAACATCCTGGGTGGTGTTTGGAGTGCATGTCAGCGCAGTAGCATCACCATCACACAAAAAAACATCTGACTGCGGTGTATGGAGTGTTGTTGTTTATTGTTTACCATCCCATCCTGTAATCTAAGAATGACAGCTGACACCGGAGCGCATGTATCTAGGGGTCGTTCAGACCGAACGCGTTTTAGCGCTAAAACATCTAGATAGAGCAGAACGCAGGTCCTTGAGACGCATTTTTAAAACTCAAAGTTCTTCTTGACACGAAATCTAAAAAACACGACGCTTCTACGCGATATAATGCATGGTCAAATATCGTGGTATAAAATACAATCGTCAGTCTTTTCTAGCGCGTGTTTGCATAGCAATGGACAAACATCGCAGACGGACGCAACAAGATGTTCGGTGTGAACGGCCCCTTATAGCTACAACTGCGTGTGAGGCTCTTAGCTGACAAACATATGAAATACTTGCGGATAGCTTAATAATTTAACGATATACATACAATTGGTCACAATTTTCGCAATTCCTGACATTTAATTGCTGAAAACATTCCCTGTCTTAGGTCAGTTAGGATCTGTACTTTATTTTAAGAATGTGAAATGTCAGAATAATAGAGAGAATTATTTATTTCAGCTTTTATTTCTTTCACAATATTCCCAGTGGGTCAGTAGTTTATATGCACTTTGTTAGTATTGTAGCATTGCCTTTAAATTGTATAACTTGGGTCAAACATTTTGGGTAGCCTTCCACAAGCTTCTCACAATAAGTTGTGGGAAATTTTGCCCATTCCTTCAGACAGAACTGGTGTAACCGAGTCATGTTTGTAGGCTCCTTTCTCGTACAAGCTTTTTCATTTCTGCAGGGAATTAAATCAGTTCGAGGTCAGGGCTTTGTCATGTCCACTCCAATATCTTGACCTTGTTTTCCTTAATCTATTTTGCCACAACTTTGGAGGTATGCTTGGGGTATTTGTCCATTTGGAAGACCCATTTGTGACAGAGCTTTAATGTCCTGGCTGATGTCTTGAGATGTTTTTTCAATATATCCACATCATTTTCCTTCCTCATGATGCCATCTATTTTGTGAAGTGCACCAGTCCTTCCTGCAGCAAAGCACCCCCACAACATGATGCTACCACCCACACACTTCATGGTTGGGATGGTGTTCTTCGGCTTGCAAGCCTCACCCTTTTTCCTCCAAACATAGCTATGGTCATTATGGTCAAACAGTTCAATAGTTGTTTCATCAGACCAGAGGACATTTTCCCGAAAAATAAGATCTTTGTCCACATGTGCACTTACACAATGTAGTCTGGCTTTTTAATGGTGGGTTTGGAGCAGTGGCTTCTTCTTTGCTGAGCAGCCTTTCAGGTTATGTCAATATAGAACTTGTTTTACTGTGGATATAGATACTTGTCTACCTGTTTCATACAGCATCTTCACAAGGTCCTTTGCTGTTGTTCTGGGATTGATTTGCACTTTTCGTACTAAACTACTTTCATCTCTAGGAGACAGAATGCGTCTCCTTCCTGAGCTGTATGATGGCTGCATGGTCCCATTGTGTTTATACTAGCGTACTATTGTTTGTACAGATGAACATGGTACCTTCAGGAAATTGGAAATTGCTCCCTAGGATGAACCAAAACTATATTTTTCTGAAGTCTCGGGTGATTTCTTTTGATTTATCCATGACCCATGTCAAGCAAAGAGGCACTAAGTTTGAAGGCCTTAAAATACATCAACAGGTACACCTCCAGTTCAGTACACCTCCTAATTGGCTAATTGTCTAAAGGCTTTACATCATTTTCTGGAATCTTCAAAGCTGCTTAAAGGAACAGTTAACTTAGTGTATTTACATTTCTGACCCACTGGAATTTTGATATAGTCAATTAAATGTGAAACACTCTGTCTGTTAAAAATTGTTGGAAAAATTACTTGTCATGCACAAAGTAGATGTCCTGCACGACTTTTCAAAACTATAGTTTGCTAATATTATATCTGTGGAGTGGTTAAAGAAATCATTTTAATGACTTCAACCACAGTGTATTTAAACTTCTGACTTCAACTATAATAATCTGATATAGATAACCAGTTCATATTAAGTCGCTATCGATAAATGAATATACTCCTCAGTGACTACAGTGCAAATGTGCTCTGAACAAATGCTTGCTTGTCTTTGTTTGGTGAATTGTGTCTGGAGGAGACATCACTCATTCAGAAGATTATGAAACAAGTCATGATGAACAAGCTGTGTATATACAATCAAATCACCTTAATAACTTTATAATAGGCTACCTAGCCTATAAGAATTTTTATGTGCTTCAGCTTTAGGCTATACTTGCCTCTAACCAAAGTTAAAACATTTATTGGATTGAGATTTTTTTTTTTTTTTAAATGTGTTTTCCTGCTATGCATGAACTTTTTATTTATTTTAATAATATTTATATGGTTGTTTTTCTGTTTGAAAGTTGTAGGGTACCATAATTTTGAAACCAAATTCCAGTGAACTGTAAATTCCTTTCTGTTATCAAAGAAATCACACTGTGATCACAGATAAACTGCGCTTCTCCAAAAGATCTAGAAAAATGCCCTTTTTTTTTAGGTGCATACAACTGGCATGCAGCTACATCATTGCATTTGTGTGAATTAGAAAATGTGAGTTTGGACTGTGGTCTGGTTGCTGCCTTTAATTACTTAAGGCCCTCAGATGGCTGATTCTTCTTAGCAAAGAGGCAGTAACTTTGTGAATTATGCAGGTCCTGGCTGCCATGCCAGATGTCTTACAGCTTGGAGAGCTGTAACCTCAATTGAGCCAAGCAACCTGTACTCACAGTTGATAGAATAGATACACAGTTAAACAAGCACTAAGGTACAGTTGCATAGGGTAATTTGCCAGGTTTGTTAAGGGACTGCACTGCAAAAACCTTTATTCTAAAGGGATTTCACCAGAAGCTTTCTTGTAGCTTTCTACATTTTACTTCACTGCAGATTTCCATTCAGGGTAACGTAACCATTTAGGAATTGGAATGAGATGTTTAAAATAGGTTCACAGCAGTACAGTTTGTGAAAGATAACACCAGAAAGAACTGACAGCATTTAACAAGCATCAATTGTTACAATATGGAAATTGTAGACTATATATATACAGTATATTTATATAGATAGATAGATAGATAGATAGATAGATAGATAGATAGATGCATACATACATACATACATACATGCACGAATACATACATATGGGAAGCCATCTATACTGAAGTTGTTTTTCCATGAAAATCATCCTACCTTGGGGTGATATCAGCTAAAGTGGGCTATCAGCTAAAAATGGCCATTGAAGGTTAGAGCATGTCTGCTCTTTCATAACTCCCCCCTACAAAAATTTAAATGGTGTGATCTGTTGCCATTATGTGCTCAATCTGTTAAAAGTAAATTGATTGGTTTATGGCTGGTAAGGTGGGTGGGGCAAGACTTCAAAGGGAGACTGTCTTCCAAAACCGCATGATAAGGGGTCTCTAATAAGCTCTGTAAGTGGATAATACTCAAGTTACAATACATATTAAGTGTTTAGGTATGTTTTATGAAATTATGTTTGGTTATATAAAATCAAATTCATTTATATGGAAAATGCAGTTTCATGTGGTGGCCCATTTTACCGGAATGTGCTAGATAAAATGGGCCACCCACTGTCAGTTAAAATGGGCCACTTTCCAAATAGACTTTTAATGTATTTTGTTACAGCTCTTCTTAAAAATATTTTATGTTACTCATCAACAAAATCATAAATGTAGACAACACAATAGAACTAACTCCATACTCTTTATTTTTTCCAGACATAATGACAAGAAGTAAGAAAAAAAAGTATTTTTATTATTATAATAATTATTATAATTAATATAATTAATAATAATAAACATACAGTACAGATATGCGTGTGCGCGCGCACACACACACACATACACACACACACACGTTTATTGTCCTACTTTACCTTTGTCATGTCATTTTGTTTTAAAATTAAATTAATTGTTCATTGATTCATTACCATGTTAATTTAGAAATTGTCTGGTCCATTTAACCTCATAAAGTGGCCCATATTATAAGATAATGGTGTGGTTGTCTTTTTGGTGACTTTTGACAAATTAATGGCTTAGGAACAGAAACATATCTTGTTTTATATCACATTATGGATATTGAATTATAAAGGAGACCTGAAATAACAAAAAGAAACATGATTTGATTTTATGCCCACATGAAAATATTAAATTGTAAGCAATCCAGAATGTTTTTTTCCTGTGCAAAAATTAAAAAGCATTTAGACTATCATTTTCACCTGTTGTAATTGGAGTAGACAACTTGTAAAGTATCACTTTAATTGCATGAGCACACAAGATCTAGACATGTCATAAAAACACCCAAAATCGACATAACAGTAGACATAACTTTTTTTGTTTTACATTTTATAATAACTTCAGGCTTTTTTAGTTTACCATGAATTGGGTATCTATTTCTGTCTTGTTGTTCTCCCAAGTTTAGATTGAAAAGGAGCTGTACAGGGTTTCACAGAGAGACTAACATTCTCTGTGCTCCATTTGATGTGTAGAATAAGCAATGGAACAATCCATCATTAATTCCAGATCCTCCAGTTCCTAAAGGCTCTGTTCTTGTAGAAAGGTACCAGAGACATAACAATACCAGCAGTGGAGCACTTTCAAGTGCTGAAAGGGCACTCTTTGTGTTTTCCCTTCAATCTCAGTCAATCTATGCACGTGTCTCTCTTTCTTTCTGATAATCTTGTTTCATTTATTTTGCCCTCCTGCATTTCTGATGACAAATCTTTTTTTCTGTAAATATGAGGAGATATAGTCATCTATATGGTATTTAGCTAGAGTCTCTGCTCTTATTTGTGTGTTTGCAGCATTGTCAGGAGCCATTGGTCTGTTTTCCACAGGCAAGAAAGTAAGACATTGCATTTGAAAAAGAGATAGACAGACAGACAGACAGGCCTGCTTTTTTTATTTCCAAAGGTTTTTCAGAACAAAGAGAGACACAAAGGGAGTTCTTAAAAAAGGGAGATAGGTAGAGATAGTGCTGAATCTCTCATTGAGCTCAGAATGTGTGAATGTTGTTATTTTGCTCTCATGCTATTAGTAAATCTGTTAAATTAAAGACACATGGTTCATGGACATTTCCAAGGCATGTCAATATACACCACCACCATGTGCAGTAGGCTAGTACTATCTCTTTGTATGACTACCCCGAGTCATCATTTTCCAAAGTCAGTTAGTTTTCCAATTTTAGATATTTTTGGTTCTACATTTTGTCAAGTATGTCAAGTATATTTATGTTTATTTAGGTGGCTGTTTTTGTCTCTGAAATATTTTCCATAGACTATACAAGTAACTTTCAAGGCTCAATCAGGATACTTGGTCTGGTTTATTTGCTGTGTTCAGTTGAAGTGAGAGGGATCAGCTGTTGTAAATGGCAGGGGCTTAAATTGTATGTCTGCTACTGAATGTCTCTCTGCACTCATTTGCATACACACTGAATTTACTCAAAACCTACTCAACCTTCACACACACAGCGTGCCAGATTGTAAATCAAGTAATATGGAAATTTGGTCTTCTGAACACAACCTGGCCTCTTTGAATCATGGTACTTTTACCTACATTTTTGCTAATTGATTTTTGCATGCATCCTTGTACGTATCGCAGCTGCTTCCTGATGAAATGTACTTTAGAGGTGCAACAACAACAATGACTTTTACTTGTGATTTGTGTGAAAGTCAATAAAATGGCAGATTATCAGTCCATAAACACTAACTTTCAAAGTGTAAATTTATTTGTTTGGGCATGATCAAATTGCAACTGCACAGACAAATACACACCACATTTCCATTAACTAGAACCCCGCACATGCGTTCCAAGCAAAGATGAATGACGGCAGAAATTCATTGGAGGATGTCCCTGACAGTATGTTCTATCGGGAAGACACACAGGCTTGAGTGAAGTTTAAGATGCCATTTATTTGATAAATGTAAAACAAAGTAATGTCTCTCTCTTTGGCGTAGGCCCCGTCCGGCGGTCCGAGGGAGTTGTGCCCGGAACCGTCATATCCTGGCGGAGATAGGAGGCAGGGGCGAGGAGCCTACCCCCGCGCGGGACAGGGCTCAGCTAGTGGTGGTGGGGTGGCGGAGGTTGCCTGTGTTTTAGCGCACTAAAACAGCAATGTGATAGATTGTGAGCAGACTTATAAAGCAATGGCTTACATGCGATTGGCTAGGAATTACCCCGCTAATGAAGTGATGATGTACAGCTGCTAGTCTTCCCGCTAGAACTACGCTGCACTACGTTGCACTTCCATTTCCATGTGTCATGTTTCATGTGACTGATGGCGATGTGGAAAATTTGGAAAACCGCAAAAGCAAATGAGGTCTGAGAGCCACGGCAGAGAGGATAATTATCAGTGATTAATTCTGAAATTTAACATACACTTGTGTAACGCATTATGCAGTATACTGTATATAATACTGAGTTTGAAACACATGGATGACAGACAACAACACGCAGGGAGATTACAGACTTTAAATATGTTACATTTGTTTATATTAACCGGGCAGCATATTTATGATAGATGAACAGGAAAATTATAAAAAGAATGAAAGACATAGATAAGAGAAAATAACAAGAGAGATAGAAAAAGGAATGAGAAGTATGTCGAGTAATTGATGTCATATGAATAAGTAACAAAGCAAATCAGAACAGGAAAAGGCCTAAGATTATGTCAAATTGGCTTTGACTGAGATTTCCTCTCCTTAATGCAAGTATCTGATGGGTCATACTAGCCTGGGGAAGTGTATGTCCTTAGACAGATTTTAGTAATTTCATCCACAAAATGTACAGTGCATGAGACCACAGCTGAATACAGAGAGATAAGACTACAGTATGTGGATGAGAGCAAAATGAGCTTTGAACACAAAAGGGATGATGCTCAGTTGGTAAACTGAGACAGTCAGATTATGGTCTGTGCATTCAAGGCTTTCCCCAATGCCTTGGGACATCTTTAGTCTATAATGTTTAATAACAAGACCACCAAGCCTGGTTTCAGATAATGTTTTGACTTTTGAGGTGACTAGCTGTAGTTGTGACAGAATAAAGCTTGAGGTTTACAGAAGTAGACCCTGACCTTGAGGCCTAAAATAACTAGAGATAACTGTTCTCCTGATAGGCCTGGATTGGAACATTGTATTTGAATTTAAATGTCTAAACAGATAGCAAATGTTCAGAATAACTGCTTTGTGCACTATTGTTGTTCAAAACTGTTTGCGTTACTTGTTCTGTTTCTCTTGTAACACACACCTCATGATAAATGTATGCTTCTCACTTGTAGACACTCTGTAGGTCCACCTGAAGCATCATTTTTTAACTTTATGAACAGTTAAGTGTGATTAGAGTGTATAGATGGAGCATTTCTAGTGCACATAAACATCTAGGAGCCAAGAACATTTTCTGTCTCATTCTTTGACTGCTGCAGTAACACATTGGCTGAGAATGAATCAATGACATACTACTCTTACTATTTCTACCATTTGCCATTCCAAACCCAGTCATTCACTTTTTTCCTTTTCCTTCTGTGGGTAAATTTTGCGCTGCTCTAAAACATCTGAAATAATTTAAAGTTGTCTGTTCTTTTGGTCAGAAAACTAGTTTGTAGAGCTCAGAAAAGCAAAAAAATCTGCTATGGTATTGTTCCAATAGTAGAGTTGTACCTGTAGGTTAGAGTACATTAATGTTAATTAGAGATCCTTATTGCTTTAGTCCCTAAAACCTTAAACATACCTTTATTGTAGTGAAAAGCCATTGAAAGTTAAATAATTAATCATATACAGTATGATGTCAGGGACGTGCACAGACGTTTTGGGGGGCAGGGGCAGGGGCTCAAGTGAATCAAAAGGGCACTTCTCACAATTTTTTTAAACAAAACGTTAAATATATTAACACAACTCTGACTTCCTTACCAATTTATTTTAATTCCCTCTCACTCATGCAATTGTTTCATACTCAACAGATTTCTACAAAATAATCAGCTCACACAGAGACCACGGTCTTCTTTAGTATTCACTAGGTTGTCTCTCTGTATCATGTAAAGATCTATCAGTATACAACAAACTAATAGAATGGATAGTTATTAGACGAGGAGCCTACGATAAAAATTATGAAGTTACTGTTTAAGGCAGGACACTTTTTTCATGTAGTGGTCAATTTTCAGATTTTGATCTATTTTGCTTCAATGTCTTCTTTTACTCTAATGGAAAGAAAACTTCCAAAATACACATTTAGATGGTGTTTGTTTTAAGCCTACTACCCTCCTTCTGTTTGAAACTGTAGATTTCTTCTAAACTAACAAGCTAATCTGCATATTTAAACATAACATTTCAGGGGAAAAGACTCCTGATGTAAGTCATTAACTGGGGAAGTTTTGTGGTGATATGCTTTAGTTATTTTTTTTATCCTATTCACCTGCAGTGCCTTGTCAAATGTATACAAATTAGCACATTTTAATTAGTTATTGCCTAATTTGCATATCAATGTGGCAATTGTGATGATGTTATTAGACACAAATTTCGCTGTATTCACCTGTAGTGTCTCCATTAAGGACAGTACATTAGTCTGTATGGCCATGATATTTTGCCTTAGCTAAACTTTAAGTTATTACATTAGCTAGTATCACATGAGTCATGTTAGCAAGACACAAGTTAACTATATTTGTCTTTTGGCTAATTAGCTGTAATGCTGAGGCACTGGTAGCTTAGTCATCACCACTCACCTCCACACAAGCCAAGAAAAAAACAACAATGATAGGAGCTGGGAGGGGCTGCTGTCTGCCTGTCTGCCTGTCTGATGTGCCGATGTGTGCTGCACAGAGGGAGAGAGAGAGGGAGAGAGAGAGTGGGAGGGAGAGAGAGAGGGAGAAAGAGCGGGAGAGAGAGAATGGAGGGAGAGAGGGAGGTCTCATCTCATGGCCTGATATTTAGATTTTTTATTCAATAAATATATTTGTTTGACAGAGAAGCTGTATATATATATATATATATATATATATACATATATATATATATATATATATATATATAAGAAAAAAAGCACTCCAGAAAAAAGGGCACTTTCTCTCAAGGAAGAAAAAGGGTGGGTGCTCAAGCCCCCTTTGATGTCTATGTGTGCACATGCCTGATGCATTGTATCATCAGCATGTTATCTGTGGTGATAACAGGAGTGTATCTATCTCTTAATTGGTGTGACCATGCTGTAATGAAGTCTGTCCGTAGTGCCTAATGACTCTCTCTCTTTCCACATCTCTCTAACCTTCAGCTCTTACACACACAAATCTAAAAGATGATATCTTTCACATGTAAATTTCAGCAGGACTGACCAATACCATGATGAGGGCTTTGTGAGCTCTATCAGTTTTAAAGTTTTACTCATGATTTATTTTCCATTTGAAACCACTTGAATGGTTTGTAAATCAGTAGTTTAAAAATCCAACACCTTCATTTCAAATATTAAGTTAAAATAAATATACATTGATTTATTATTAGTCTGAAGGACTACACATCCATGAATTGGGAGTCTAATAAAAAAAAGCATAAAGACCAAATAGTAGAGCCTAAAATAGTTAAAACATAATCATTTGTCCTTTTCATATTCAATTAACAATACAAAATTGGAAAAACGGAAAATGACATGTTATTTCATTAATTATTTACAAAACCAATATTAAAAAACAAATAATGAGTTGTATTTCATACTTTAGATTTTAAATTCCATCTAAAAATAGGAAATTGGAAAAATGGCCATGGGACACTGTTTTGATAATTAAATTTTTCATCTAAAAAATACTAAACAAGGTGAAAAATGTATTTGCACATGTGGGTGGCCCTGAAACACCCCTTTCTCCAGATTGGTCAACCAGCAATGTGTCTGTTCTTCCTCAGAATATAATGAGTTGTATTTCGTACTTCGATTTTAAACTCCAGTTAACAGTATGAGAAATGGCCACGGGACACTGATCATTTTGATAATTTGATTTTCCATCTAAAAAGAAACTAAACAAGGTGAAAAATTAATTTGCACATGTAGGTGGCAGACACCCCCGCATTCAGACAGGGAATCACGTACTGCAGATCAAACCCTTTGCATGATTGTGTTGGAGGGATCTGCAATGCCTTCTTGGCAGAATTGCTCTGAGTGGAGGCAACCTGGCCCCCCTCCAGACACAATTTGGGGTCCCTTACTGCATCCGAAACCAGGGAGCCCTCACAGAACTTCGAAGGGGGAGCCCATGATACAAATAAACATGAGTTAGCTCGCACACATTCGAAATGGTAGAACCTCCTGCTGCACTTCGGAAGGGAGAGCCCTTGAGATTTTAGGAAGGCCCGTCCCGCAATATGAGATGGGGGGCTCCCCGGCTGGCTGGAGAGGCCCACGCATTGCCTAAATGGTGGAGTCGGCCTGGTGGTCTGACAAGGTTAAGGCATGCGTCCCCCTGACCCTGAATGTGAATGAATTGTGGTTAGATAATGAGGGCTTATTGAGCATTTTTGTTGTGAAGACGGTTGGTACAAATGTAGCTAAGTTAAGCGTCGGATGACCAACAGCCTAGTAAACAAATTTGATGCCTTTTTGTGCTGCTGTGGTTGTGGAGCCAATTCGGAAGGAATGGCTTGAATATGGATTTTCTGAGATGCCAGATTTAATCAGAATGGATTTTAGATGTTTTTGGAACCAGAATCAGGAAACAGCTTGGTTTTTGTCTTCTACGAAGAGTGGGTTGAGAGGTATTTTGGATTGTGAACCTCTGTAGTGAAGGTAAAGTGCTAGTGATTGAATGGGCTGGATGGGAGTGGGCAGGTTGAAAATGAAAATTGGATGCCCTCTTTTGGTATGATATGTTTGACTCTGTTTGATAAGCTATTTTATTGTCTCGTGGTCTTTGATATGGAAGTCCGAAATGGTGGGATGGATTCTTGGGACAAATTTTGCAGTGGTAGTGAGTTCTGAACATAAGAGGATGCCACAGAATGTGAGGATGAACGCTGCGTCTAGTGTTTTTGAGGTGTTAGGAGATATGTAGCCCTGGTGGAGGGTATTTAGACATTGGATGAGCAGGTTGATGGTGAGGGGAAGCCTAGTATCGGTTCTATTGGGTTGGAATTTGTGAACACCCTTGATGAGAAGTGAGATCTGGGGATGGTTTATTGAGGATTAGTTTATAGAAGAAATGGATGCCGCTTAGGTATCCCTTGATGGTTCCTGGATGGAAGTTTTTGGATTGGTTGAGATGTTAGGCGAAGGAGGCGAAATGGATGATTGAACGTTTGATGGAAATATTTGAAGCATTTCCACGTTATCCGGTAAGTTTGTAGGGTTCGGTGAGAAACGGCTTGGATGATGGAATCTAGGGAAACTTGATGAAGGATTCTGAGGGGGTGATTTATATAAATTTCAGTTCAGAAAAAGGAGGATCTGGGGCTGTGTCCAGTTCGACAGCGACACAATTTTGTGAGTGGAGGTGACTGGAGACTGGTTCTGAAGCTGTGGCATTTGAGGGAATAGAGAGAGGTATAGCAGTCTGGAGTTTGAATGAGGGAGGGCAAGTTGGAAAATCTGGACTTGCTGAAAAAGAATTCTGGAATGTATTCACTTGCTGAGGCAGCCTCATGGAAGGAACGGTTTCAGGATAGGAAGGTAGGAAGCAGGGGGTAAAGTGTGGAGGGGAATGGTTTTGGGGTGGAGTTCCTCTGTGGAGGAAGCCTCACGTGGGAAACCGCTCCGGTGGCCCATGTATAGGAACAAGTAGGGGGGAGGATGTTAGCATGAGGAATGGATTGTGTTGGGAAAACATGGCATTTGTTGTGGTAGCTTAAAGAGGAAGAGAATGAGGCGGTGGGAGTTCAGCAGAGGAGGGAATGGTGATGCGTGTTCCACGACTGGAAGTTCTGCTTAAGCACTGAACTTCCGTGTTTACCTCAAGGTTAATATGTCCACTGGAGCTGGATGTCTGTGATGGAATCCCATGGATTTCTGTTTTTTTGGGTTGAGAACTGCCGATTTAGAGCATTTAGCAGGTGGAAGAGAAGTTGGAAGTGTGGGTGAATCAGCACCTTTAGAGGCAGTGAGCAAATCATGGAGCTGCGCAAATCATGGAGGAACGTGATGTCTGCGATTGCAAGAGCATGTCTTAATCCGTTGATGGTCCATTTAGCTATACTGGGAATGGTGATCGAATGTGGAAGAATCATTAGATGAGGAGGTATGTGAAGCTCTTGAGGGAGAGGGAGAGTAAATAATATGGCCTCGGTGCCTAGGAGAAGAGGTATCTGAGTGTAAAGCTTGGCGGCCTCGACTTGCTGCTGGAAGACGAGGAATGACATTGGGAGAGACAGAGATGATCCTGGGTTTTTTGGGCTTTTGTGTGAAGTCTGGAGCGATTGAAAGTTTGTTGTCAAAAGGAAACGGTTACATTTCCTGAGACATCTTCGAGTATGGGTGGGGCGAGTAATGCCGAAACGCCATGTATAGGTAAGCGGCTGTTTTACATACGCTTACTCTGGTGATGTGATTGGTTGGATCAAATGACTTTGCTCCTCCCAAACCTAGTTTATAAAACGTATTTTCACTGCTGTTAAACTGTTTATATTTGTCTCAATTAATATTAAATTCTTTATCATATATTCGCAAAACGCACCATGTGTATTGCAACTTTACTATCTTTCTTAACACAATAACACATAGTGAACGGTAAAATGTTCACTAAATTCAGTCACTGAGGAAGGGGCTTTGCATTTGTGCCAGCGTGCTCAAGGATGTGACTCAGCATTGGGACAATCATTGGCACGGGAAGCAAGTAATAGCAAGGGAGATAAAAATCTATGTTCTATATAGGTGTGTATATATATATATATATATTTTATATTTTTCCGATGTTTATAAATAGTCCCTCGCACTCTATGCCAAATGTCTTCTTACAGTTATCATTACTTGTGCCACAAAAAAAATCTATAAATAAGTGGTACCACGCGGCACAGTTGATCAGTTGTGGAAAATCGTCTGCAGTTGGGTATGGCATTCGATATTAGGGTGGCCAGATATCCCAGTTTTACAAGCCGTGTACCGTGTCCCAATGGACTTAAAGTCGGGATGCCTTTAGTCCCGATAATTATTCTTAGCTAGTTTGATTACTTTAAATAAGCATTTTAAATTGGCATTGCTGTATCGTGCTTTTTCTGACATGAGAAACCAGTAGAGAGTAACAAAAGAATCCCTCGCAGCAATTCATTGGGGTAATTTTCTCAGAGTGGCTAATTCCGCAAAACTTCCCTTGCCTCAGTTGCCTCCCACATCTGCTGCTGTCTGTCTGCCCAGGAAAAAAAATTCCATTACCTGCTAGATGTCAAAATCAAGGAGGAAATTGGATCTTATGCTAAATAGTGTATAATAATATAAATAAATGTTATGTTATGCTAATATGCTTTAGTGTTTACATGCATGATGAAGCATGCAGGAAAGAAAGTGCGAAAAAAGTCGGGGCACCGTTTCTGCCAATCCTCCCTATATTTGCATTGAATCTAAACACAAATATTATGATAATTCTCAGTTAATTTAGTACAATAGGCCTACCTGTTAACTGAACTGCTTCAGTCTGGTTTATTGTCATTTTACATATTGTAGTGCGATGAACAAAACAAAATGCAGTTCAAGAAATATACAGTCTAACGGCCATATCAAAGAAGACAGATGCAAGTTATAGGCTGCATTCATGGCAGTGAACTGTGGATTGGAGTATGATTTGGGGAGCCAAGCTCTGATCAATCCGACCATCCCTTATATGTAAATGGAAATATGGGTAGCCTATTATACTGTGGCGTAGAAAAGGAGGCTACTACGCAACAGTATTGTGTACCTTATTATGGGACAAATCTGAAGGCTATGTGTAAATTCTGATTTTAAATTCACTGGTTGAGCTTTTGAGAGATGAGCATTCATGAACTTCATGAGCAAGTCACTCACATCCAAGTGCCCTGTGCTCACTCGCTCTTGAAAGCAAGCCTACTTCTTTACAGTGTAGGTCTATGCTTCTATAGTCTTGTGGATTTATGGTTATTTTCATAATTTCAATAATATTAACTAAGACAAATTCATCTGAATAATTTTTATAATTTAACAGCAGTGAACTCTTATTTTGTCTCATGGCCTTGAGGAAGAACAGACGACATTGGAGGTTGACCAATCAGAAAAGAGGGGCATTTCAGGGCCACCCACATATGCAAATGTATTTTTCACCTCTTTTAGTTTCTTTTTAGATGGAATAAAATTATCAAAAAGCACAGTGTCCCGTGTCCATTTTTCCAATTTGTTATTTTTAACTTGAGCATAAAATCGAAAATATGAAAAACAAGCCATTATTTGTTTTTTAATATTGTAAATTATTCATGAAATAGCAAGTCATTTTTCATTTTTCCGATTTTGAATTCTTAATTGAAAATGAAAAGAACGAATGATACACAGATTACGGTTTTCTGATAACAGGAGTGAGGTATCTTACTATGGGTAAACGCATCATGCATGAAACCATGGAAGCAATTTTCTAACACCACATATGTCCAATGACAGACAAGTCACTGCAGTGACCAGGATGCCCCATCTTTCTGAAAGGAGCCGCTGTCTCCAGCCTTTACATCATTTTCAGCATATCTCTCCCTAGTGCTGCTGCAAGGAGGGAAGTGTGGTGAGATACCTCACTCCTGCTATCAGAGAACCGAGGTTACATACACTTAACCTTACATTCTTTTTCAAACATTCGTTCTGTATCTAATTATGGAATGTGGACAACTCCCGGATTTCAGATATGCTGTCCAAAGCAGACTGACTCAAATATTATATCAAACATCTCTAAACTATATTGCCATAAAGGAGTAGGTCTGGAATGAGATTATTTAAAGGGGTCATGACATGGGTTTTTTTTATTGTATTATTATGTTCCCTTAGGTGCAATTATAGTATTAATATATTTTTTTTTAAGAAAAACTTTTAAAATCTAGTGATTTATGACCTTTTCCCACCCTGTTTCTCATCCTCTGATTCAAACAGTCTGTTTTGGGGGCGTTTTCCATTTAAGACTTCAGTGTTAACGCCCACTGTTATGATTGGCTAACATCAGTGCCTATGTATCAATTATTGACGCCCCAGCCAGAACAATATGCAAGTAAACTAAGTAAAAACACTGTGATTATTCATAATGAATGAAATTGCGCTTTAAAAAGTAGTTTAAAGTTTAAAATAGATTACTTACAGTTTGCGTCAGTCGTTGTTCCCAGAATAGTCGGCACGGACTTATCTTTGAGCAACAGTTTTCTGGCAAAGCCAGCATCATATTGAGATTTGTTCTCAAAACAGTCATCCTTAAAATGTACAGAACAAACGCTTAAGTTAACACTGCCGTGACTGGGACGTCCGCAAAAAATAAACTGCATCCATTTTTCCCTGACGCCTGGATCTTTCGGCAGCTTATTCAGAGGTTTTGTTTGACCACAGCCAGGAACAGCACATCTGTGTGGCATCGTAATTTTCCTGTGCACAAGTAGTCTCTGTCAGAGCTCGCTGTCCATCGACTGAACACTTGTGAGGCGACGGCGATACTGAAATGAGCGTAGTTGTCTTGGCGCTTAAAGCGTAGTTATCTTGTGCTGGAGGCGGTCATATGCAAACGCTGTTACGTCACTTCTAACCGACACGTCACTTCTAACCATGAATCCAGAACGAGCTGTATTTTGAGCTTGATTAAATAAATGATTTGTTTAGAATGGGGAGGACGTCTTAAAATATTAAACTTGCAGGACGTTTTAATGATACAAAGACCTCTTATATACCAAAAGATCAAGGCAAATTTGGTTTCTCATGTCATGACCCCTTTAACATATTAAAACTGAGCCTGTATGAGTGTGCTTATAGATCAATATCAATATAACAAACTCTGTCATGATATATTCTTGCCCTTAAAAGAGTCATCCCAGGTTTAAATAGCTAAGTACTCTGCATCCTTCCCACGTACACACGTAGGGTGCGAACTGGGCACAAACAATTAAGCTTTTCATCCTCTGTTGATGAAATCGGCATCAGGTGATAAGTCAACAAGTCCACTGATTGACCATTAAACAGTGAATCACTCACCTTTGGTACAAATGCGGGTTTGTCTTGAAAATTTCTTTCAAAAACCCTGGAACTAAGTGCATACAAGATTCATGAACCAACAAAGCATGAAGTTCTCTTACCTGCTTTGCAGTGGCAAGAGCTAACAATAAAGAAGAGTTTAATGAAAGATGCTTGATGCTAATAATGTCTATGGGTTCAAATGGGGCTGAGAGAGTGCGCTCAGAACCATGGACAGATCCTATGGAATCAGCTGTTTTTAGACCGGATATAATCTCCATGCTCTCTTCATAAATTTTCACACCAGTGGGTGTTGACCCATTGTTCCAGAGTCCACTCCATCATGGCATGCCGATATCGCTTAACAGTAGAGACTGCTCTACCCTTATCCAAAAGGTCTTGCAGAAAGCTCAGTAAGTCCACTACAGAACATAAAAATGTAATGATTTGTCTGTGTGTACACCAATGTTCAAACACGCCCCACTTCAAATCATTAAGTGATTGTGTTGAGGCCACTCTCATGCTCTGAATTGTTTAAATTACCCTCAGAGGCAACCCAGTGGCATTTAAATTGATCCTCTTATGGGCAAGGCCCAAAGAGCTAAGAGAAAAATCTCCCCATGCACTTGAGATAGGAGATCCCTGCACAGGGGAAGAGGCCAAGGCAGGTCATAAAGAGCTGAATTATTTCCACCAACCAAAGTTTCCCCGGCAAGTACGGGTCAATCAGTATTACTATGTGATTGTGCCTCCTTACTCTTTTCAAAGTTGGGCTGATCAGGCTCAGAGGGGGGAACGTGTATAACAGATCGTTTGGCCATGGGTGGGCCAGCACATCCACACGCATCGGTACAATTTCACTCACCGGAGAGATGAACAGAGAACAATAAGTATATTTGTGCGATACAAAGAGATTTATGGTAGACTGCCCGAATCTCTCCCACAGCAGACTCACCACCTGCGGGTAGAGCCTCCACTCCCTATACAGGGGATTCCCTCTGGACAACAAATACACCCCCATTTTCATTATGCCTGGGAGTCACACGTAATGAGAGGAAGTGCACATTGCTCCACACAATCAGTTTTGTTCCAAGCTGTGCAGTCGCTGTGAGCAGGTGCCCCCTTGTCTGTTAATGAATGCCACTACTGTCGTGTTGTACGATCTGAATAGGACATGGTGGCCTTGAAGGAACTATAAAAAAGTGCTTCAATGCTAGAAACACTCAGTAACTCCAGAAAGTTTACAGTATGTTCTTGTCTTGTAGGGCCAAACTCCATTCACTATTCTGCTTTCGCACACCGTGCCCCAAATTGTGAGTGACGTGTCTATCATCACCATTTTCCTTAGAGAGACTGCCCCTAGGGGGGTTCACTCGTGAAGGAAAGTGGGGATTCTTTGTCTCTGCTACACATGCCAGGACTGCCGGGACGAGTTGTTTGACAGAGGAGAGAGGCAATGGCAGTCTCTTACTTCATAAAGATCTCTCTCAGTCCCCTACCCCATCTGCTGAGATGACCACTCGATGGACAGTTTGGCCGGTGTCCATCTGCTTATCTTCAATAGATCTAATTCCATAGGTGTTGGGGAGGGGGTCCCTCCACTCTGAGCACTAGCTGGTCTGGACTGCTGAGGTGGGAGAATGGCATCCTCCTCGTCATCCTCCTGATCATCCTCCAAGAGACAATCTCTCATCTCATCCTAATCTTCCTCCTCTCCCGTCCCCACAACAGGAATGTTAAAGAGAGGGGGAAACTCAGACGAGGTCTCCTCCATTATATCCCCCCACGTACGGGACTCCTGGGCACATGGAGGAGCGGGAAGCGGGAAGAAATGGGTACCCTTTGCTGGAGGCTGCGACACTAACTCGCCTTTCCAATGCCTTGTTGGGTGAGAGATGCAGTGTGAACAGCACTCAAGGTTAGCGAGGGAAGTGATGCACAAGGGATGCGAGTCCCTACCCGGCAATCATAGCTCCACATGCGCACGGGTGAGAGTTTTTTTCCCTTCGCACTGCCGCTGTCTGGTTTTGCGGAAGTAATCCAAAGTATTTAGAATACGTTACTGACCTTGAGTAATCTAACTGAATACATTACAAATGACATTTGACAGCATGTATTCTGTAGTCTGTAGTGAAATAAATTTCGAAAGTAACCATCCCAACCCGGTCAGTTGGCGATCTGTAAGCTTGCTGTCTGAGGCTGAGACTAGTTCCAGAGTTAGATTGTTCCCCTTCTGTAGACCCCGAAGCTTGGAAATATTGAGATCTAGTAAATCAGATAGACATCTGTAGACATGAAGTGGCAGCTTCAGCCATTTGCAGCTATGAAAAGTTTGACGGCTGCAGCAGCCATTTAGGTTTTGGCTGAGCCGGCTAGCCAGCCAATAACTTCATCAGCCAGCCATTATTCTCAAAACAAATGGCTTCAGGCTCTACCCTTCTGTCACTCACTCAACATTTTGTTGGTGAAGTGACACTAGGGGTCTCTCTTGAGAGCCTTAGTTACCTCTGAGCTTTGAGAAAAGGCCAAAACAGAATTTGCATGTCCATCCCCCGGACATACAGGTATAAAAGGAGGGAATCGTGCATCTGTTTATTCAGATTTTTTCTTCGGAGCCAAGCGGTTTTGTGTCCAGCAAGCTGGTGTTTCACGACTGTTCCACTCACCTCTACAGAGCTTTTGCTGTTGAACCTTACGGCACGTTACTTCTACGCACCTGGGCACTTCGACAGCGCTTCTAAAAGAGCATAAAAACTCTAAAAGAGCAACACATTTTGCGTTAAAGGTCTTTTTAAAGATGCATCTTTTTGAAGATGCCTTTCTACCTGTGTGTATGCCCTGTATATCTCTCCGCCTCTGACGGTCATAGGCGCTGCCTCATGTGTCTGGGTCGCGATCACACCAAGCCACTCACAGCCATGCCCAACCCCCTCTGGTCCCCTTCTTCCCAGAAGTGCACAACAAGCTGACAAAGTCGTGGAGGGCACCTTTTACTGCCTGAATCCGCTCTCCTTGCTCGTCCGCTCTCACTACCCTTGACGGTGAGGTGGCCCACGGGTACACAGTGGTCCCCCAGGTGGACAAAGCGGTTGCGATTCACGTGTGCATGATTGTTCGACACTCCCTTTGGAACGGCATCATCCCTGACAGCAAAAGCATACAGTGCCACTTGTCAGGCCGCCTCCGCCCTCTTGCAAGTTCAGCAGCCAAGGCGCTAAAATATCTGCTTGGGCTTAGTCCTGATCCCAGCATGCTGCAGGAGCTGCAGAGGTTCCTGCCTGCAGACCTTGCCCTCAAGTGTTACGACAGTAACCTAGACGTTTTGAATAGTAGCATTGACTGACATGCATCTTTTTATGGCAAAATCCTCCCAGGAAAAGCTATTCACCTCTCTAATGTGTGTCCTGTAACTAATTATTTTAATTGTTTAAAATACCTCTGTGGTGTATGTATGAAAAAGGTTGTTTTGAACTGTAACTGAAAGTTAGGTCTCTGAGGAGTGTGGTGTGTTGTCCATAGCGACAGATTACATCATGCATACACAGATGTAGATGGGTTTTATAAGAGGCAACATATCTGCTAATACTAGTTTAAATGTAAAAACACATTCTCCATTTCAGATATGGATTTCTTTTAACGTTTCTTCTGTTCTAGCCACTTTACCAAAATCTATTATGCAATCTGTCTGCACATTGTGTTACAGATTTATTCACCCACAAATATTCACCCCCATTTTAATTTAAGATTTAGCCCACTGGACTTTGCAGACTCATATGTGGGAGACTGGATTACAGATGAGCAAAAAGGAAATTGATTTTCCCTATGAATATGGAATTGACTTTGATTTGCTTTATGTATCCACGCCTGGGTGTTAATCATGGTGGCAAAAATAACATAGACCAGCTGCTTGCACAGAGAGGTCAAAACCATGGAACACACACATATGAGCTGCTATGCCATACTTGCACCATTATACCATAAGTCCTTACTATTAACTGCCTATTGAAATCTGCCTCTATATATGTGTATTTTTTATCTATATTCATGCAACTGTTACTGTTGTATTTGTAGGGAAGGTAAAATGGTGTAAACACAAAGTTTTGTGTTTGAGTGGATATGGATGATAGATAGATAGATAGATAGATAGATAGATAGATAGATAGATAGATAGATAGATAGATAGATAGATAGATAGATAGATAGATAGATAGATAGATAGTAAAATCTGAAAACTGAACTAAATTTTTAGTGACTTTCAGTAGTATTTTGAAGTCTTGCTTGTTGTTGTCAGCCAGTAGCCCTAAAGAACTGTTGAATCCTAATCTCTTGATAGCCACTATTCTCTAAAGCTGCTGTCGTTACTGTTGCGGATAGTCTTAGTTAATAAAATATGTGCAGAACTCTGGCCCTTTTCCTTGACCTCACTATAAAAACATAGTCACATACATTGGTCTTGGAGGAGCAAAATGAAAATCCCTCTGAAATATTATAGCTTAGATCTTTCTCTCGTTTTGTTCAAAATGGAGTTATACTTTATGATGATTTACAGGATCTGTGTGATAGAAACAACTGAATGAATCATTTTAAGGGAATAAACATCCATCCATCCATCCATCATCAACCGCTTATCCTGTGTACAGGGTCGCGGGGGGAATAAACATCCATTCAATGTTTTTAAATGTATTTTATTAGAGTAAATTCCCTGATGTGTCAAGTGTACATTGTTTTGTCACAGGCAAATTAAATTTTAAAGACATTTTTCAGCCAAAAAATTATAATTCTCTCATCATTTACTCACCCTTATGCCATCTCAAACTTGCATGATTAGACTTCCTCACACTTGAGTAGTTGCATACTGGGAGGAACTCAACACCAACACCAAACTGATTTTTTTTTATTTTACAAATGTATTAATAAGCTGTCTGTTGAAATTAACATTAACCAAGATTAATAAGTGCTGTAAAAGTATTGTTCATTGTTAGTTCATGTCAACTAATGTTTAAACTAATGGCAACAAGTGGAACCTTATTGTAAAGTGTTACTGATTACCTTTATGACTTTATGTGCTTTTTGAAGCTTGGAATTGTTGGACCCTATTGACATGCATTGTATGTATATATTCACATCATATCTCCATCAAAATATCTTAATTTGTGTTCCCTAGAAGAAGATAGTCATACGAGCTTGAGACGTCATAAGGGTGAGTAAATGATGAGAAAATTATTATTTTTGGGTGAGAAATTCCTTTAAGGACATACACAGTAAATGCACGCAAAATTTGAATTTACCATAGATTTCATGATGCACTGCAGGAATTGTTACTAAAACAAGATGACCCACCATTCACAGTAAACTAAGCAACATCTGAAGGCTGAGTAATTGCTGATTCTGCTTATGTTTGAAGGAAGTCTCACTGCTATAAAACAGTAGAGCTGTTAGTGTCCTCACTACATTTCCTCATGTCTTCTTATGTTGTGTTGAGTCACTGATCCCCCTCCTCTGTGATGAAGAACATCTGTGGTAAATGTTTGTTGTACTTTTGCATATTGCAGTTATGTAACACATTCATCCTCTGGCTAAAGTTTGACTGACTCTGCAAACTTCAAATAGAAGGATTGTATAAGAGTAAACAAGCAGTTTTCAATTACAACATTGTGAGTGAAGCTTAGAAACTGTTTTATAATACTTTTAGAGTGGGGAATTGATATCTAGGGCTGGTTATCTAGCTTTCTTTTATTGTAATTACTTGTTTTTTTCTGCACATATTTGAGAGTTTATCCGTCGTTTTTTATACTTCATGAGAGTTTATCCCTCTTTTTTTATACTTCATACAATTAAACGTAACTCAGTATGTTTCAGGGCCATTGGCAGGAGAACTAGTTTTAATTCTTGTGTGGCCATCAGTAGCATTCTGTACATCTCTATAATATTATATTCCTTTTCAGACTGTGATGGGAGAGATATACAGAGAGCATTGAGCATTGAGCCTTTCTGTCAGCAAGCTAATCAATGTAATACCAGTGTTAAAATGATTTGTTTTTCAAATGATGCATTAGAGTAAAAATGTTTTGATATAATAACATAGCTGTGTGTGTATAAATAAGTGTTTATAAAGTCATAATTAGCCATTGTACTTGTGATTTTCATTCTATGAGACATGGTTGTCTCTAAAGATATAATTTACAAGATCTGTGGTAATTTTTTTTTTTTTAACAAAGTGTACCTAACATCACTGGGCATCAAGGATTTTGCTAGATTAATCCATCTGCTAAACTTTCCATTCTTTATTTTTATTTTTTGCTAGTTCTCTTCAACTTTCTACCTCTGTGGAAGTACAGTAAGATGACCATGAAGCTTGTAAAACTTTGTAAAAGCATTTATAATTGTTTTTTATACAAAGAAAATTACATGTGATTTTTCTCTTTACCACCCATTCATGATGTATAGTTAATTCTGAATCATCTAATTTTTAATAACATAGTGTATTTACTATTTGTTATTCAAAAATATATATTTTTTTATTTTAATCATTAACCTATATACAACCTATATATTAATACAGTGAGTTACATGTAGATACGTGTACACCAGATACATGTAGCTGGGGTCCGGCAGATAATTGGGTTTGGGTTTGTCCCTGCCTGTGTCTCGTTGAGCTTAGCATACGTGTTCAGTTCATCGAATCCATCAAAGCTTTTTTGGCTTGTTCAGTGGACATGTCATTCCATCATGGAGAAACAGCTGCTTGTACTTGTATCTTCTCTTTGATGATGATCTGACTCTTATAAGAACTCTCTGCCACCTCCAGTGGTGGTCTTCTGGGCCGACCTCAATTAGGTGAAGGAGTTCTAACTAGTAATGCATAAGCACCTTATGCCTTGTAATGACCATGTAAAGACTCTACATTTATGAATTTAGTGTTGTTGGAAGAAAAAGGTTGTAAGGTGTTTCATGTACAAACAACAAAATGGTGAGTTTCATGACAGCAAGTGCAACTAGTATATTGTATGTCCCAGTACCCTTCAACATCATATACCCAATAAGGTGATCCCATTTGATTATCTGATCAGTCACTACACCAATAGAGCGTATAATAGTGGAATTTGGAAATACTTGATCTGGATGGATTAAAGGAAAGTTGACAAAAACCCAAGGCATTTTCCTACACAATAAATCGCTTCCTTTCAGCTAGTCCAGATTAAGGTTTTGGGTCTATTGTCATAGGGTTTGTATAATGTTAAATTGAATGTATTCTGTGTAACTTATGTGTTTGGTGTTTATTGTTTCCGTGTGGGTGCACCTATTTGTGGCAGGTTCCAAATGGTTAACAAAATAACAGATTTTAGGGTCTATGCCATCATTATTTTTCTTATATAAAGTGTGCATCCCTCCTTCTTTAGCTCCTGGATATAACTTTAATTGATACCAGGCAGTGATATTGTGCTGGGATGGCCATGATGATGTGTGTATTGACATGTTTGTGTATGCAGGATGGGCGGAACCTAATATACAACCGATTTGTGGCATGCAATTTAGTTCCGGTGCTACTCCGGATGGCCATGTAACTATTTCTTTGGGTGTTATGAGAATTTGTAAGATGTATGGCCCCTTCGTGTATTTCCATACCCATCAGCTGCATCCTAATGTGTGTGTGTGAGCAATACCCGTTGACCCAGCTTGATGCAGGTAGGTCCGGACACCTGCCTTGTGTCTGATCTCATGGGATTGCAGGTTATCCAGAAACAGAAAAAAATACAGTTTATTGTTAGCTGAACCTTTGTACAGTTTGCGTTGAGGCATGTGATACCATCTCGTCTTTCCTCTGACAGCCACAGCCACACAGCTGTTGCAGACCGCTTTGACCTCATATGGTCCATGCCACCTTGGAGCGAACGTGCTTTGTTTTACAAAGACTTTCACCATTACATCTCTCCTTCTGAAAATTTTGTTTCAGAGGTTGGGTTAAATTGCTTGTCATTTGTTTGGTCTGACTGTTGCTGTTTTAGCTCGGCTTGTGCCTGTAGTGCTCTGAGCCTTTCTTGTAATTGACCCAGCTCTGTTGTGTTGCAAGCATGAGAGGTCCCAGGTCTGCTGGGGAGACATTTGGATCATTCGGGAGCTTTGTGATTCTTCCGGTCATGAGCTCATATGGGCTGATGCCTGTGGCTTTAGATGGGGTTGCATGTAGTACAGTGAGGACAGTTGGTAAGGCCACTGTTGATAATTCTCCCTATTGCAATGGAGGCCACGCATCCCTATTATATGTTATATTTCAACAGTAATGATTCGAGTTCAGCTTGGAATTTGCTGTTTTGTTGATTTTGACCCTGTTGTTGTTGTTCCTCCATTTGTTGGGGACCACTTGTGTTGTTTTGCATACGCCAGGTATCTATTTTGGAGGTTGCTCCCTTTCTTTCGCAATCAGGTTTTAACTGATAACAGTCGCATATGTTATGCCCTTTCCTTCTCCAATAATCGCAACGATGTTGGGTGTAATTCATTTTCTGGGGTTTTTCAGCACCCTTGCCCTCCGTCACCCACTGGGTTGCTGCAATATGATGCTATTTAGACTGTTTTGTGTCTATTTTAGATTTTAGATGCCCAGTCTACCACTGCCCTATACGTGTTTTCAGCTCGATCCCTATCTGCGTTTTCTAGGTCAGAGTATTCTTTGTACGATTCCCACAAATGCTCTGCATGACTTTCGAATGGTTCTTTATTTGATTGTTTAATGTGAACAATTGTACTACATTCTGCATGGCTGGGTCCTTGATTCTTGAGTGCACTTCTGTGTCGGTTTCACGATTGCGTCTATTTATAATGCGTCCCGTCCCGTTTTAATTTCCTCGTTCAGTTTTGATATGAGTTTGTTCGGAGTAGTTAAGAGATCAATCTGCCATACATCTCGGATCTCTAGGTTGTAATTGGCCTGTAATTGGCCTCATTGGCCTGTAACATTAAGGTGTTCCAGTAAGGCTGGAATGGACCTCTTCTTGACATCATGCCAACTATTTCTTTGTGTGAGTTGCATTCCTCACATGTTAAAGGACGACTGATAGTTGTGATTTCATCTTCTGCATTTGTTTATTGTCTTAAGGACTGCGACTTGAACTTTTTCGGAGCATCGCTAGATTTTTGCCGCGTCATAACCGGGCTGCATTCTTTTGTCCTTTGAGAGGGATTATCCCCATGGGCTCGGTTACGAGCCTCTCTTGTGTAATTTGCGTAAGCTAATGTTACTGCATCATCATCGTCACTATCCTGTTTCTTTCCACATCAAATGGTGAATTTATGGCTGTCTTGCCCAACTTTTCTTTTTATACACAAATGCGTCGACTTGAGACCTCAACTTTTTTAATTCTTCCGATCGCGATTTCTCTATTTCTTTAATGTTCACTATAATTTTTTCAGCCTCCGGTCTAACAGTGGTTATTCCGACCCGTTCTATAAATGTGTCTATATTGGATGTGTCTGTGCTTTAAATCAAAACTTCTTGTAGACAAAAATAATGGACTACCCAGAGCTGATGAAGACAGAGAAGTAGAAGAACCTCAAAACTCATCCTCTGTACCAAACAGGATGTCACACTGAAAAGACATCACTCACTCGTTGGAGATCACGTCGGGGCCACTTGTAAAAAGGCAGGCAAACTGCTAAAATAGATAGGTTTGTCCCTTGAAGGTCTCTGCTTTGTTCTGTCTTTTCTGAGCACTGAAGTAAAGAAATTGTTGTTAATAATTTGCACTTTATGAATTCATCCTGTTATTAATTTTATCTGACTCTAATTTTATATGAATCTGACTCCAATTTTATAATGAACTCTAATTTAGATTAAGGCTCTAATTACTTTCTGATCATTCTTTTATTTTAATCTTTGAAGTTATTGATTACTCTGAATCCTCTTCTGTTCATTTACCTTTTGATCAATTTCTAATAAGATTCAAACTTATATTCTTTAAGTGGCTTCCTCCTACATTAAAGCTTCAGTTATGATATAAATGATTCTTAAAATGTTATTCTCCTGCTCGGTTACTCCAGAGCGGTTTCTCCTATTTTAAAGACCCAGTATTGATATAAATGATTTCGGAGGAATACAGAATAAATCAAAAAGTAACAATTTATTTGCCAGGTAGGATTTAAAACACAAGTTACAGAAACAAGTCAAAGAACATACCTGGCAGTTGAGAACACTACATGCAATTGCAAAGCATGGGAAATCTGAATGCAGATTCCTATTATTAAAGTTACACATTGAGGTGTGAGATCATCTGAGCTCTGGGCCAGCTTTCCTTAAATATCCAGACAGAATACACATTGTGTACCAAATGGTATTATCCTTTGAACAATGAGAATTTGGGGGTGAATGGGTTCTTGGCTTCCTGGTGTTAAACGTTCAAGTGTTGACCTCCAGTATTATTCAGTATTTGGCAAAGACCTTATAACTTTGTTGTCATTAAGTTTTACAAACCTGGAAAAAATACACTATACCAGACACACTGAGACATTTTAAATTATACCAAACATGTTACACTAGTTACATTATTTGTATACATCATAGATCTTAGAGTGAGTTTGAGGTGATTCTGAGCTGAAGGGGAGCAGATGAGGAGGAGAGGGGAGAGAATGGGGCAGATGTGGAAGGGCAACAATGAGGTGTGAATTTGCAATCTTCGCTCAGTGGGGTGTGGTGCCTCAGGAAGAGTCACCACACCCACTAAGATCATACATTTGCTCTTTGCCTTTGAATGCAAATACATTGGCACCCCACCTTACAGATTTCTCATACCTTCTTTATATAATATCCATCCCCTGTGCGTTTTGTCCTCTAGCGGGTGAGACAGGGCAGGTAAGTACAGTACAGCACCGTGAGTGAGAGTGTTACCCGCTAAGACAGTTTATTTTGAACAAGAGGGGCGAACAGTTACGGAAATTAATGCGGAGTACAGGACCGAGCTGATGTGGATTGATAAGAGCCCGTCTGTGTGTGCGATGGTGTGAGGAACCGGACTGCGTGAAAAAATATCAGAGAATATTAATATAACACAGGAACTTGTTGTGTGGCCATTTTTTGCCCCCATATTTTTAATTTCAGGGATATTTTTGTCAATTTTGTCCCTGTTAATTTCCGACACTACTGGCATTGTCTCTTTCTAAGGTATTTTAAAAGTTTGTTTTAGACATATAGTAGCAATTAAACACAATATCCCCAAATACTGTATATGTAAAACTACATTGTTTTAATGTTTGACACAGTTAAAAGATTGCTTACATTAAAAAAAGAGAAGTTTGATCAGTTGTTAAACGTGTTCAGACGGTTCCTTTGTACCTGAATGAACGGCTTCATTCCAGAATAAAATTAAATATGCAGAAAATCACAGTATAACTGTTCTTGTACAGGGCAGAAAGTCATGATGCTTTCTGATTTCTTCCCAAAAATTCAGAAATATTATGTATTTTTTGGTACTTTGTAATTGTGGTGAAAAATAAATGTAGCAAAGTTAAATACTTAACTTTTATTCAACTCAAGTAAAAGTAAATGCACTATTATTTATTTATACTTTAAAAGTAGCAAAATTTGAAAGATGTACACAAGTACTGTAACGAGAGTATTTGTAATTTGTTACTTTCCACCTCTGGTGCTGACTGAGAAATGCAGACTGGAGACGGATTGTAATTATACTGTACCAAACTTTGCTCAAGTAGAAAGGCCACTGGAACCCTTACTCAAATCCAATTTGCCCAATGGTGAAAAGTAATCCAAAACCAAAATTCCACCTCCAGAAAACCTTAGTAAAAAATGTCTGAATCATACTTTATATACATAGATATAAATTATAATGTCAATTAGAAAACAGCAAGCATCCTTCATAAATCTCCCCAACAACTGACTGATCACAAGTTAATTAGAAGCAGACATAACCATTCAGTTACATTTCAGGAATCTTGTGTCCCGTGTCTGTACTTCTCAAGGCTCCTTTCTATTCTTGAGCCATAGTCCGGTGGACAAAGGCCTGCAGCTTTCTAAATTGTTGTCATTGCCTGACTGATTCCAGTATAGTAGCACAGGGAGACATCTTGTTCTCTTTAGTTGTTGGTCTCTTTTTTTCATTCTTCATCTTTATTTTTATCTATCTCAGTTATGTCTAGTCTCATTCACTCTTATTCATATTTCCTCCAACAAGCCATAGCTTTTTTTGTTTTTGTTTTTTGTGTCTAATTCTCTTTCTTCTTTATTGATCCCCTCAAATTTGTTTCAGCTAGACCCAACCTTTTACATTTCTCTCAAGCTTTTATATTTTAGGCAGTGGTGTATGCTTTTCTGACTGAATCTTGATCTTGTCATTTTCTGGTTTGGACAAATTACCGAGATCTCCTCTTTCCCATGGAGCCATTCTATTTTTCATTCCCTTTGTGCACACACACTCTGCCTCCATTCTCCCATTTCCAATTCTTTCTCTCCCTCTTTTCTCTCTCTTATATTTTTTGAAGTCCCCCTCTCCATTTTGTTACAAAAATTTGAGGAGAACCACAAAAATTCGGAAATATTATCTTCCTCCACTCATTTTATTCTTTTAGGCAGTGGAATTTACTGTAAACCTCTCTCTCATTTTTGCTGCACACGGTTGGCTGTAATCTCCTTTCAATCTTTCTCTCCCTCTTTCCCAACCCTGATCCTATGGTCTCAGTGATGTTCCAAGTCTTAAATGGAGCTGAACGCTCATATAATCAAATTCCCTATGGTTTACCACATCACTGTGGTTACAGTGATGTACAAGCTCATGACCCGTGACCCCACCTTGGATTTGGGACAAGGCCAGTCACAGAGCTGTTACCCATAGGCCATTAGTTTTTTCACAAGCTTTCAGCTGTGACCTTGTGTGCTCCTCTTAAAAGAGAAATGACTTCTCTAAACTCATTGTAAATTAGTGCTATCTTTGTGTGTACACATGTTTGAATGTCCATAGCAATTCATTTTATTTAAATGTGATTTTTGTTGGATTTTTTTTATTTACAGTTTAGGACTTTCTTTGAAAATACTACATTCTCTCTGTTATTAGTGTATGCCTGTGTGAATCTGAACCAAAATTCTTTATTTATTTGATGCAGTATCAGGATGCTCTGGAAGTTCCTAGAGTACCATTGGATTGCAGGCTATTGTATGGCATACAGTTCTGGCAGGTGGAAGCTGACTAAAGAAAATACTAATGAGGTAGAACATTGTGATCAATGAGCATTGTTGGAGGAGTAAGCATTATAATAATCAATCTTTGCACAACACACAGACTGAATAGAACCATCGTGCTACCTCTCTGACTCCTTCCTTTTTTTTGGCAGATTTGTGTTTTCTTATAGTAACAGCTACCAAAGAAGATCACTCTGCGTCTTTTTAATACAATGCCTAAAAGGACCCAATAGTATCATAAAAAACTTCCCAATTGTTGCATGATCTGTTCTGTAAGGAGTGGTGGTGGCGTAGTGGCTAAAGCACAGGACTGTTAATCAGAAGGTCACAGGTTTGATCCCCATGGCCACCACCATTGTGTCCTTGAGCAAGGCACTTAACTCCAGGTTGCTCCAGGGGGATTGTCCCTGTAATAATTGCACTGTAAGTCACTTTGGATAAAAGCGTCTGCCAAATGCATAAATGTAAATGTAAATCTGTTCACATAAGTTCACTTATGTAGGATAACGAAAACCCAGATATTTCGTTTCCAAATCACAACAACTCTCATTTCATCCAAATTAGTATGTGCATGGCATTACATAATGATGCTAGAGGAACCTCCAGTACTCCCCTGCCTGTCTGGTTATCTAGTCGGGTTGAAGTATCAATGAAGCATGCATTTATCTGATGCCAAGAGTAAAAGGGATCGTCAGTAAGCCAAGATGAAAGGAGTGAGATCTTAACCTGTGCTGTGCAATCAAAAGCTTATTACTGGAACAGGCTAACCAGACCTCCTGGCAATGTGTCTTTGAATGGAAAATCACAAGAACAAGCATGTGCACTTTTAAAGGTTTATAATATACCCAAGTTGTTCACTGCTGTTAAACATACAGTATTTCTAAACGTTTTAATAAGATCTGGTTCTGGATAGTCAGATAAATTTTTAATGAATTGATTCTCAAAACAACATGAGAGATAATCTATCTCCATAGTGGTATCATACAATATAACCAAATCTACTATAGGTAAATATAAAACAAAATTGTATTTCCAATCACCTGTTTATTTGTTTTACTTTTATGTGATTCTTTGAGATTCAGTCTTCCAGAGGTGAGCGAGGTCAACTCTCAAGTCAGAGCATGGTGAATGAGTGAAAACGACTGGGATGTGATAGGAAGATCTCATTAAATGTTTTGACTGAAACTGCAACCTTCAAAAAGAAGCCTGTTAGCTTCTTGCAGGGTTCCCAAAGTCATGGGAAACCTGCAAGGTTTAAGGAATTTCGGTGATTTCCAGGCATGGAAAAGTCATGGAAATGAGTAAAATCTTAAGTCTAGGAAATTCTATAATGGATATATTAAAGGCCTTAAAGTCATCAAAGTCATACTTTTTTTATGAGTTTTGCTCTATTCTAATTTATTTGTTTTGGTTTGAAGCAGGTTTTGTTTATTAAAAAACTCAATAGAAAATTTACTTTAAAAACCTTATCTGTTTGGGAGAACTTTTAGCTTTTAGCACCACACAGTGAACATTTGCCAAGACCACTTTATATCATTTTGCAAAAATGTTGCCACTGTCTCATAATTTTCATGAATTCGGGATTAGTAAAAGTGAAGGAAGAGTCTTGAGAATGTGTTGTCAAAAAGGGTGAAAACCCTGTTTTTTGTGATGAATTTGACTGTGTCTGGTTCTGTGTGGCTTCCTTTGTAGGGTCTCCTTAGTGTGTGCTTACAACTTGTAAGCTAACTCAGCAGCACCATAATTAGTATGGCTGACCCCAGGGTCAGCAGCAGGTCCTTGGTTGATAGCACCTGGGCAGGTAACTGAGGACACTCTATCAGCTCTCTTTCAGTTTTCATGGAGCAGTGCTCTTGATGAGAGAGGGGAATGGATTGTGAGCATTTTACTGAGCACTCATATTAAGGGTCAGTGTGGTTTACCAGTACTGTTAGAGCAGGAATTTTGATCTAGTCTTGCCAAATGAACACTAAATGCCCCTATTAGGGGACATAATTCCTTTCAGTGGTAATACCTTTGGCACGTTGCCTAATGCACCCTACTACCCTCCTCCATCTACAGTGAGTTCAAGGATTTCTGTAGTAATGAGCCAATGTGATGTTATGAGGCTTATAGAGTTAAAACTGGAACCAGTACGCCTGTTAGTGTTTAGTCAAGTAAGGTGAAAATTAAACTTTAAACAAAAGCTATTAAAGCAGGTTTTCTTTTCATCAAAATTTTTACTATGTTCCACAAACAGTTCAGGGTCAAACACTATTCAATTACTAGAGATGCAGAGAAGCTCTAGTTTTGTCACCATGCCACTAATATTTCTATGAAAGGGAACTTTCAGAATACAAATAATTTCCAATTACAATTGTTTTAGTATGGAGCATGAATCTCCATGAAATGAGTCTTTGATGTCAAACACGGCTTCACATGTAGACATTGTTAAACAATAAAAGTCAAAAAGTGCTTTTAAAAAGTTTACTCATCCAGTCTTTTCCATGACTTTCTATTTCTGGGATGAATTTAGGATGTAGAGAGCAAGGGGTATGTAGTTGGATATGTAGTTGGTGAATGCCTGCAATTTAATACGCCTCTAATGCATCTATTTAATATTGAAGAAGCAGTATATAACAAACAGTATTTTCACTGGTTTAAAGAATAGTTCATAGAGCCACACAAATCATATTGTATGTTTTTAATTTTAGAAACTCATTGGCATGATGAGCACTAGACATCAGAAAGACAGGATTGTGAAATTGTGCTCACTCGAAACCTGTAGTGCTGGCAGTGTATTCAAGGTTGAGTTGGATTCTGATTGGTAGTCATTGTGATTGCATGGTCATCTGAATGCCTGTGGAGTCTGCAAATGTGATCGCAGAGCATCCCATGCATATCAATGGATAAGTGGTTTCTGTTTCCACAGTTTGCTAGAAAAACGTATTACAACTTTTTCACAACTGGATATGGGGAATTAGAACGAAATAAAGACCAAGCAAAAAAAATGTTACAAAAATTCTTAGAATACAAACTGCAGTGCTGAGAATGACATTCTCAATATATTTAAAATAAATAAAGTACAAATAACTAAATAAATACAAATACATGATAATAGACATTAAAGAATGCATTAGGTTTCCTGATGATTAAAATCCAACAAATCTCTGACACTGCCACTGAGATTTGAAACCCTCAAGAAACTGGACAAATTGTTTCAGGAGCTGTTATGTTCATAGGTTCATGTGGTGGATGTGCCTGTACAGTATATTGTGCAGGTATTTTAAGGATGTACTCATTTAAGAATCAACCATCGGCTGAGCTCTTGTGTGTGTTTATGAGCCAGAGGAGCAATATAGTTATGACTAGCTGCAGTTTTAGTTGAATTAAGGTCTTTCCTTTGTGTCACTGAGCTATTTAAGGCCCAATAACAGACTTCATTAACGTCACTTGAGCTTAATTACTCACTGCCCCTAGCGGGGTCATACAATCAGGTGTTTGCAGCTTAGTAACAGGCAGTAATTAGTTTGCTTAGGAAGAACTGCACCTTGAAGTTACAGAGGAGGGAAAGGGAAAGAGTTATGGGAGGAGAGGTCAGCACTTATGTTGCAATTTTATCAATATTTTGTTTGACTTTATCACTGGAATTAAGATCAGTGAGTGATGCGCTCATGAACACATTGAATGATCCTGGTCCTGACAACTGTTAGAAAGTCCTGCTATGGCCTGTTGCTGTAGCCGGTTTCAGTGGCTACCCAGGGCTGTGTTTCCCAAAAGCATTGCAAGCTGAAGTTGATCGTAGAGACTACTGGCACCAATAGTTTCTACGATCCACTTAGGCTTACGATGCTTTTGAGAAACTCTGCCGTGGCAAATTTGCATTTAGTTTGAGGAAACTCTTTTTTTTTTTCATTCACAAGAAGCTGGGTTGGTTTTTACCAGTGTTGGTCACCATAGCAACTTACGCTACATGGCTTACCTGCTCCAGAGCAGGTTTTATTCTGGGTCACAGATATGCAAACTGATGCTAAACCAATCAGCTGTAAGTAAAGTGACATTTCTGATGCAGTGAAGTCACTCCCCCTGGATATCTTGCTCCAAATTAAAGTGTCCTTCACAGTGGAATGGAGATATTTTCATGAATTTATATTTCTATATTAAGATTTTATATATTATTAGACCTGTAAATTAAAATATTATAAGATGGTTTATTTGAGAGATCAGGGAACCTTTTATTTTTTGAGCAGCACATTAAAATGTACCATTGAGTTTCCTTACATTTCTTAACTGTATGAATGAAGTGTGTGATGCTCAAAAAAAATAAATTGTTTGCAGAAGTGTTCGAAAGGTGATTCTCACACTTTAAAGACACATTTATTGTGTGATGAGTCTTTCCACCTGAACAAATATACTGGTCAAAATTATATTGGAGACATTCAAACAAAGTGACATTGCTTACACTTCATTAAATTATATTAGGCTTTTAATTTAAATGTATTTTTGTGCTTTTAAAATTAATAAACCTATGTGTTCTTATTGTGAATCTATGTTCATTCACGTACACATTATTTTCTGTTATTGTTTTTTAGTCACCTCAGCTGGGTGTTTTCAAAATTAACTCTTGATTTCAGTGGTGATGTAAATCATGCTGAATTCTTGCAAGAACTAAATTACGCCAAATCTCTCCAAGCTTCACGTATTGGCTGTTTGCAAACGTCACTCATTCATGTACATGTGCTTCAGGGTCCATCATGAACTAACTCAGAACCAAACTCTGAGTTGACAGAGTAGCGAGTGTCTTGATATCGCCGAACCTAATATAAGCTGGTTTAGCTCTATCTGGTTTGGTCAACTTGAAACTTACCCTGAAAATCTTAGTTTATTCAACTAGCTTTGCAACAGACTCATGTTGGTGCGGCTATCCTAATGAGGATTCTCCATAGACATAATGATTTTTATACTGTACGAACTATAGATTCTATCCCCTAAACCCAACACAACCCCTAAACCTAACCCTCAAAAAAACCTAATTTTGTATGATTTTAAGTGTTTTGAATTATGGGGACATTAGAAATGTCCTCATAAACCACATTTATAGTATAAGACCATTGTAATGACCAGATTGTTACCAAAAAAATGCCCTCATAAACCACCCAAAAACACACACACACACACACACACACATGATGTGTTTCCATGTTTTATGGGGACTTTCCATAGACATAATGGTTTTTATACTGTACAAACTTTATATTCTATTCCCTAAACCTAACCCTACCCCTAAACCTAACCCTCACAGAAAACTTTCTGCATTTTTACATTTTCAAAAAACATAATTTAGTATGATTTATAAGCTGTTTTCCTCATGGGGACCGACAAAATGTCCCCACAAGGTCAAAAATTTCGGGTTTTACTATCCTTATGGGGACATTTGGTCCCCACAAAGTGATAAATACACGCTCACACACACACACACACACACACACACACACACACACACACACACACACACACACACACACATGGCCAGTGTGGCATCTGGCTATGTTAGATAAGGCAACTGTTGATTAGTGCTATGAATATCATCTTTGACAGAGCAATGAGAATGAGGTCAGATGATACATAGTGATTCTGAAGTCTATTTCCAGCAATCTCTCTCTGTCTGTCTTTTTTGCTCTCTTCTTTGACTGTACTGAATTTACATTTGGCCTATAGACTAACAAACTAAGCTACTTCTAAGTTACTTTTTCAATAGTCACTTAGAATGAACATTACTAGAACTGCATTTTGTTTCCTGGTTAAATCAACACTAGAGGTGCTACAACAACTGCACATTTTAGTCACTTTCACACAAATCAGGAGTAGAACATCTGATAATGACTTTTTAAACACATTGTAAAGGAGTCAATGGAAAGAAGGAGGCGAGAACCGGCTTTACGATATAAATAATATTTTTAATATAAAACTTAAACAGACACAATAATAATAATAATAATAATAATAATAATAATAATAATAACCTTTATTTTCTATAGCGCCTTTAAATGTACATCTCAAAGCGCTGTACAAAAAAAATTTAAATAGCAAAGATACAACACACAAAGTAGACATAATACACAGTAAAATAAACATAAAAACAACAAGCATAAAAGACAATAAATCAATTAAAAGCTAACCTAAAAAAATGAGTTTTAAGCTGAGATTTAAAGATTCCAAAAGATTTGGCTTGCCTGATCTCAATCGGTAGAGAGTTCCAAAGTTTTGGAGCTAATGAAGAAAAAGCCCTATCTCCCATTAATCTCAAACGGGTTGAGGGAACAGTTAAAAGACCAGTATCTGAAGAACGAAGATCACGTTTTGGAGTATATGGAGTTAAAAGCTCTGTCAAATATTGAGGTGCCAAACCATGCAGTGCCTTGTAAGTAAGCATCAAAATTTTGAAATCCACCCTAAACCTAATGGGAAGCCAGTGCAAAGACTCCAAAACGGGAGTCCGTCGTGTGTGACTCCACAAACACACACATGACGGACATGTCCGTAAACTATCTCTCTCTCCCGCGCAATCCTCCGCAGTTGACCTTTATCCCTCTCGGAGGCTTGATGAGCCTGATAAGGGACCGGGTGTGTATGATCACGACCCGGCCCCGCCCTCCGCCCTGCCACACACACATTTCACACCTATTACTCACGCACTGCTATGTTATGATATCAAAACATTTTTACTCTAACGCATCATTTGAAAAATGACATACTGGTATTACAAAGTCACCTACATTTACACACTTATTCCAAAGTGATTAGCTTCCTTGGTAGCTCATCTCATAGAATGTTGGACTTTGGACTCTGAAGTATGCAGTTCAAGCATAGCCAAACACGCAAGCTGTCATGTGAGACAAGAGTGTCATAAAAGCAATACAAGATGAATGTGCTCTTCATTTCTCACTTTTATTTTGGGCACTATCGGTTAGGTGTAGATGTTTGATTTAGGGCAAGGATCTCTGTTTTGTGCCTACCTCTCATTTGTTTTTAGATCACTACTAGTTAGATTGTCAGTTAGATTATTAGTTCAGATTAAAGTTTGGCAGATGCTATTTGCACCCTGGTTCAAATAATGGTAAATTATATTTACACCCCAGTGCAAGTAGTGTTATATATTATTTGCAGTACAACCCTGGTGCAAATTATGGTAGATACTAATTGCACCCTGGTGCAAATAGTGTCAGATACTATTTACACCCATATTCAAATACTAACATACAGTACAGTATGGGCATCACCGCAGTGTGTTTATTGGTTTTATTTAGAGTCCCACAGACACTGCATTAACCTCTTCCCTATACCTGACCTTAAACTTACTTTTGAAAAAAATAACCTTGGTTTTACTACAGTAACCATGGTTTCGGGGATTATGGGAAATGGAGTCCAAAGAGTTAAAGTCAACACCCAGGTGATGGAGACCTCTAGTGGTGAGCAGGAGGAACTACAGAGGCAAGTTTCATGACAGAGCCCCCGGTGCGAGCGGCTCCTGAAGCAAGGAGGGAGGTGATGCCGGGGTCCAAAGAAACCAGAGCAGATCAGGTAGACGACCAGGAAACCAAGGAAACCAGAGCAGATCAGGTGGATGGTCAGGAGACCCATAAGTCCAGAGCGGATCAGGTGACCAAGGAGACCACCTCAGGGTAGGAACTGGGTCAGGAGTCCTGGTTGGTGGCCACAGAGCTGAGACAGGATCAGGAGGTCTGCGAGGTGGCCGCACGGCCGAGACAGGGTCAGGAGGCTTGGGAGGCGGTCGCAGGGCCGAGACAGGGTCAGGAGGCCTGGGAGGTGGCTGCAGGGCAAAGACAGAGACAGAACCACTGGAGGAGGAGTCTCTGGATGATCATTTTGATCTATTAAAAGAAATGGATAGTGAAGAAGAATTGTTTGAAGAACATTTTGTGAGTACGGCCCCTAGTTTTTACTGGTTAGTGCTGGTCTGGGGCTGATCTAGAATTGGTGGACCACTATGGTCTTCCTTGTGATGCTGGTCACCAACGTAGCCTTGCTGGTAAAGCCAGTTAAGAGACCTGCTGGGAACACCAGTGCTATGTGGGAGATAGCTTACAAAACACGACATATGCTGGTGACCAATTACACTGCTAAGTAATTTCAGGTAGACATCATTTGAAAGATTTGTTATTCTTTTTTCAGGTAGCGAAGCCTCAAGGCAGTTATATTCTAACAACATAAGTTTCTTGATGTTACACTGTTTAGATTAAACTGTTTAAATACGCAGCAGCATGAGTCAGATCCTCTTTCAGAACTACAAAGTGTGTGCTTAGCTGCAGGTTGAGGCTCCAGGCATGAAAGTCAAATCAGATCTTAGACCTGGCTAAGACAAGTGGATATGCTTCTCTAATAGCTAAGAAAGTGACGAGTGAAATTTGAACAGGATTCTTCTCTGTTGATAACTGCTTTTCTCTGTTCTTCCACCTGCATTGATCTTTGAAGATCAGGTGCTTTAATATAAGAGGTTTCTCTACTATTGACAACTGCTTTTATAAAGGCACATTTTCCTCTATTCAGCTTTGTTGACACATGAATTATTTTCAGGGTTATTGGGCTATGATCTGTCTGCTAAATGATGGGTAGCAGATGGACCACATTCCAGTGAATCTCATTGCTGAAACAATTAATCATGGATCAACAAAGCTGGCTAGTTTTACCCAAAAAATACACTTTTTTGTTTGTTTTTGGAATATATATCCCTGGAGTGACCTGTATCTAATATTTAAAGTCTTACCTTTGTTTGGACCCAGAACCTTTGTGCTGTTAAATCTTCAACCACTTTGCTTCCACCATTTGTTTTTATGAGAGTCTTTGACTCTCAAGTGACAACATGTTTTTTTTCCCCAGATGAACCTGACTTTTTTCTTATGTAGAATATTGCATATCACCAATACAAATGATAAACATCCCACTCACAAATACACAAGATCTTACAAAAAGCCTCATTTTCAGTAAACATGGCTTATGCTCATTACTCAAGGGTACATAAGGGCTGGGTCTCACTGCTTACAACCCACCTAATAAATGTACTGTGCCTGTAACGATGAGTCAGCGGAGTTGAGATCCATATGCAGCTTTTAATAACAGTAAACGTAGAAATACAGACAGGCAGTGGTCAATTACCAACAACAGTAATATCCAAGGCAATCCAGAGAGGTAGTCAATAAAGAGGCAAATGGTCAGGGCAGGCGGCAGACAATCACAGGTAAGATCAAGTTAAACAAATCAGTAACATTAGGCAGGCGGCAACGGGTCAAAACAGGGTAAACAGTCCAGGATCATACACAGGCTAGGTAGTAAACTCAGATAACTCTCAGAAATGTTAGCCAGGGCAAAACAAGTCTTCGCAATGATAGTGAAAGTGAGACTTAAATAGTTGAGTAGATGAGAAATAGCTGAGTAGATGAGAAACAGCTGAGTAGGTAATCAGTGCTATTTACGGGGATTATGGGAAATGGAGTCCAAAGAGTTGAAGTCAACACCAAGGTGATGGAGACCTCTAGTGGTGAGCAGGAGGAACTACAAATGCAGGTTTCATGACAGAGCCCCCCCAGTGTGAGCGGCTCCTGAAGCAAGGAGGGAGGTGATGCCGGGGTCCAAAGAAACCAGAGCAGATCAGGTAGACGACCAGGAAACCAAGGAAACCAGAGAAAATCAAGAAGACTGGGAGGCGGCTGCAGGGCCAAGACAGAGTCAGAACCACTGGAGGAGGAGTCTCTGGATGATCGGGCGGGGCCACTGGAGGAACAGTCTCTGGAGGAGCTGGCAGAACCGCTGGAAGAAGAGTCCCTGGAAGAGTGGGCTGAGCCGCTGGAGGAGGATTCTCTGGAGGAGCGGGTGGCACCGCTGGAGGAAGTGCCTCTGGGGGAGCGGGTGGAGCCACAGGTGGAGGAGTCTCTGGAGGAGTAGACTCTGGGAGAGTGGGCGGAGCCGTGGAAAACTCTGTGGTCAGAGCCGGGAGAGGCTAGGTGAAGGCAGGCGGAGCTGGGAGAGGCTTGACAAAGGCAGGTGGAGCCAGGATATGCTCGAGGGGTGGAGCCATAGAAGGCAGAGCTTCGGGAGACTCAAGGGGTGAAGCCAGACTCCGGAACGACCTCTGTGGTTGTGAACACTGTAAAGGCCACCTAATATAAAGTGTGACCAGTTATTGAAACAAGATCATTCTTTTTTACAGAATTGTTTTCTTTTTCACTTTAAAGCTCAGCTGTATAGAAACACAGGCTGCACTACAGCAGTCAGATATTACACCATTTTGCTAGCATCCCTCTCTCTTTATGGTTTGTTTTTCCAAAGCTACCTCCCATTTTTCAAATTTGACAGTCCCCCCCCCATCGTAGTAGGCTACCACATTACAATAAATAGAGAATGACAATGAGGCAGACGACAGTAATTTCAGTTCTAATCTTTTCACAGATCTGAATTTCACCACCCTATTGGTGAACTGTCAGTTAACAATAGTTTGATTTACCTGACATGGAATCATTTCAGGTAACTCTTAGAACTTAAGTTTTATATAGTTCCATTGACTCTAGGAGATTTCATCAGTGGTGTTGAAGTTATGGCCATAGCAATTTATTAAGTAATGATTATAGTCACAAAATAAGCTATTGAACACTCGTAACACATGCATGAATGGTTAAAACGTGTCATTATTTTGCGAATAAACTGTTTCCAACACCTTAATGTGCATTTGAACGAATGCGAAACTCTAGAAAATCCTCCTCCTGCTATTTCAACATGCACATAAAAATTGTTGGATGGAAACCAAGATTATATGCAAAAGGTTTTCAGAACACTCAATTTTGGGGACATGATGGTTATTTTAAAAAATGTTGCTTTGAAAAGTGCTGCAAAAGTTGAAACCAAGAAAGATGAAAAATGAAGATAGACAGATAAATGTTTTGGCAAATTATACATAGTGTATATTAGATGAGCAATATATATTTATATTTAGGCATAGTTCATCTGTTTGCTCTCCTTTTGCTGTAATTCCGAATAGTTACAAAACGGGGCTCTCCTGTCATGGGATGTAGGGAGGACCCAAACGCAGAGGCAAGTAAAAGGGCTTTATTACAAAATAAATAAAAATACAAACCAATACTCACACAAGGGACACACAAAGGAAACTGAATAATCAACTTCAATAATCAGACAAACAAGAAAACCAACCATGGTAACATGAACAAACAGGGACCACCCAACAAAGAAAACATTCAAAACAATTTGGCACAAGACTGAACACAAGAGGAGCTTAGAAAGGGAAGGGTAATAGGAAGCAGGTGCAGCAGATAATGAGCAGGGTGGAGAAACGAGCAGTAGTCAGGGCAACTGAGCTAGCGTTCTCCACCTGCAAACACAAGAGAAAGAGGGTAAAACACATAAACAAGCAAAACACAAGTAACAAACAGGCAGAGGTGACTGTCATGATCCTGCCACAACAAGAATAAACAAAGACAAAAATGGCAGGACCATGACATCTGCATTCCCAAAGACGGATATGATTTATAATTTCTGAAAATAAATGGGTGCTTTTAGAATATTTATTTATATACATAACTCTTAATATTTATTAGCATCCATTCTGTATGCCTGGATGTAAAAAATATATGTTTCTTCTGTGTTTCTGTACTAAACATTTTGCACTATGTAATATCACCTGCTCCAAACGTACTGGAGCCTCCATACTGTGCCACCTATGTGTGGTCTTTCTGCATAAATATTGATCTCTTTTTTGTAATATACTTCTATGGTGTATAATATGGGGGATGCATTCATATTCAGAATGAATCATTCAGTGTATACGTGTTTGTGTTAGACAATAGAGGAAAAGAGGGAGCGAGTGAGAGTGAGAGAGAGAGATTACATGGTTTGTTTGGGATTTTCTCCCTATCATTTTGTTCTAGTCAGTTGAGAATGTCAAATCTGTGAAATGCTGTCATATTTTAATATGCTTTTGATTGACAGTTTGACTTCTGGATTAGGGAGCATCAGTTGTCATGTGAGGTTTAAGTGTATGAGACTAATCTATCTGCCAATGGCTGCTCATTTATTTTACACTGTTAATGGACAACGTGGCTTCCACGAGCCAGTGTATATCCGCCCTGTCATGATGAAGAGTGTGCAAGTGATGTGTGTTTGTGTGTGTGTGTGTTTTAAGATTTTGACTGTATGGACTTTAATGAGCACACATGGACACCCTCATCTGACCTTCCAAAGAGCTGCTGACAGATTTGTCTTTGTCTCTCTCTCTCTCTCTCTCTCTCTCTCTCTCTCTCTCTCTCTCTCTCTCTCGCTCCTGCTCACACACAGACACACAGAGAGAAGTCCTTTACTTTTACAGTTTTGACACATGGGGTCTAACGTTAAGCTTTACCAATCAATGTTGGAGTTTATTCCAATATATTTCCCACTAGTGACTATGAATAATACATATTTTATAATTTTATAGCTGTAGCTGTTAAAGTCGGCATGAAATGGAATTTGCGAGCAACTTCTGTATTGTGACATATTTCCAAGTGAAAAATTTCAGTTTATCCATTGGTTGTTGATTGGATTTTGAAAATATGGGCACTGCATAGCGGAACGAAGGCAGATCTGAATGCGAGTTTGCAGTGGACACACACACCCCTACCTCCGTGCTGCTAGATTCAGAGCCGGTTATAGGTGAAATTGAATAGCAATCTCAACGGATTTATGATCAAACTGACAACATAAAAAGACAAGTACATTGCTGTCTTTCCTTATTAACAGGCTGTTCTCTCTCCTCTCCTCTCCTCTCCTCTCCTCTCCAGTCCTCTCCTGTCCTGTCGTCTCCTCTCCTGTCCTGTCCTGTCGTCTCCTCTCCTCTCTTCTCCTGTCCTGTCGTATCCTCTCCTCTCTTCTCCTGTCCTGTCCTGTCCTCTCCTGTCCTGTCCTGTCCTCTCCTCTCCTGTCCTGACCTCTCTCTAGTCTCCTGTCCTCTCCTCTCCTGTCCTGACCTCTCTCTTGTCTCCTCTCTTGTCCTGACCTCTCCTCTCCTCTCCTGTCCTGACCTCTCTCTAGTCTCCTCTCCTGTCTTGTCCTGTCCTCTCCTCTCCTCTCCTCTCCTTTCCTCTCCTGTCCTCTCCTCTCCTCTCCTTTCCTGTTAGAAATGTTAATAATTGTGCATGTAAAAATGTTAATGCTTGTCAGAAAGGCAGACACTATGGAGATTTCTATAAACATACTTGTGCTTTAATTTGACAGTTTGTTGGACAAAGTTGGTGAGATAAAAAAAATTATTGTTTGTTCATTTTGGAGATCATCTTTCTATAGTTTAACTTGCATATAGTTATCAATGTGTTTTTCAGTAATTCATTTGTGTAAATTTGTTTCTTTATGTTTCCTAATACAGTTTTTCTGAATTGCTAAACACTAAACCTCATTCTCTGATCCAAATTCTCAGTGGCCTAAACACATTTGTCAAAAAAATTACTCTTTTTGCAAAACTCTAAACACATTCTCACTCACTAAAACACATTTTGCACTGTGATGCGCTTGTGTTGCAAAACAGTAAACACGGGCAGAAAAAGTATACAACACAGTTGTCATTGTTCACACAATGACTTAAAATTGTTCACACTTGTTTCTAATGATGTGAAAATGAGATGCTGATGCAGAATACATTTCTCATTGACATTGATTTTGCAGTTGCACAACATTTTTGAGTTAACTGTAATGTGTTTTTCATTTAGAGTGTTCTTTGAGGTTATGCAGTTGGACTGCTTACAAGAAGGTTTCAATAAATGTGATTTAGCAATTCAGAAAAACTGAAAATTACGTAATTAATTTTATGAAAGCTAGCACAGTAACAAAGCTAGTGCATTTAAATTTCTGTTTTGCAGTCATGCTCTTTTTGGGTGCAGCCAAATACCTACTCATTCTTGGAAGCATGCTAATAGAGAATATTGTTTTGTTCATGTACTGTAAGCCAAAGTAGATTTTTTTATTTACAGTTTTTCCTCAATCGATTTGGTACATTTCTCCAAACTCAGGTAACTGCTCTCAAAACAGTTAACACAGCAAACTAAACACACTCTTATGTTGGCGAAACAGTTAAGTATTCACTGCACAATGAAACACAGCATTTTATTCTAGTAATGCATTTATTAAAATTAAATATTAACACCAAAACTAAAAGTGTGTTCTCTGTTGATTTGATAACAAATTCAGCTGAAGATACACAAAGAAATAAATGCAAATACATGTTTTTCATTAAGTTCTTTAATGATGAGTCCAGGTGTATTACAATGAGTTGTCACCCCACAAAAAAGTACATAGGTTTAAAAAAAAAAAAAAAAAAACTGCATTCATTGAATCAATTAATTTATTGATCATGCCTCTCAATTACATCTGGCCAGAGAATTTCATCAATATCACAGCAAATGTTTTCACGAGTCATGCATCGTGGGAAAAAACGCCTTGAATGCTGTATCCATCCTTGACATGCTTGTGCCCCAATATCTCCACAGGCCTCTTCCATCGCTTGAAGAAGACTTACTTGGTTGTAAGGGTTGCGGGCATGTACTTTCCATCTCCAAGAGGAGAAGAATTCCTCAATTGGATTCAGGAAAGGAGAATATGGTGGAAGGAACACCATCCTGAAACGTGGGTGATTCTCAAACCACTCTCGCACTAGTGCTGAATGGTGGAATTGGACATTGTCCCAAACAACTACAAAATTCCGCACCATTTGCTCCTGATCACCCCACGTGAAAGAGGATTTCATTGAGGAGATTTAAAAAATGTAGGAGCCTTGCTGTGTTGTATGGTCCCAAGACAGCATTGTGTGCCACAACACCAGTTGTAGAAATTGTGGCACAGAGAGTGATGTTGCCTCCTCATTGTCCAGGGACATTGACTGTAGCACTGACGGCCGATCACATTTCTCCCTCTTCTCCTTTTTTTGTGAAGATTGAAGCCTGCTTCATCAATATACAGGTACTCATAATGAGTTGCACTGCTATCCAACTCCAAGATTCTCTAGAGTAAAAAGAACACAAGGTACAATACAGTAAGTTAGTGTTTTACAGTAATGGCATTGATTGCAGTCAATACTACTGTGAAACTGTTGCTGAAGTTTGAGTTCACACTTTGACGCAGCAGTATACATAGATATGCCTAAATCTTTTCACTTACAGTAGCATGGAATAGTTTGACACATACTTAAAATTCAGAAAAAATATATCTTTGTTTTGACAATAAAAGTGCAGTAATTGGGTTGCACATACTTGAACAAACTGGAATCGCAACTCCTTCACTCTAACGGAGTTCCTCTCAAAGGGCACTTTGTATACTTGCTTCATTCAGATTGAATTTCTCCTTAGAACACGATCAATTGTGGAGAGACTGCATTGGTGGATATTGTGGAACAGTTGATTGTCCTGTGTTATCCTTTGCTGAATTTCTTTGAGGCGGAGGGTGTTGTTCTGGACCACCATGTCAACAATGGCATGCTCTTGTTCAATTGAAAGAAGTCTTGCTCGTCCACCTGAATGTTCTCGAACTTCAATTCTGAAAAATGTTTGGACAAGCAGGAACATTTACTGTAGAACTCTAGACCTATGTCAAACAAGACTACATGGACTATCATTGTAGAAGTAGAATGATATAGTTACTTACCGGTTTTCCCTCTGAAATGTGCGGATAATTGAAGCCACTGTGGATCTGTTTATATTGGGCTGAACTCTCTGCCCAGCTTCTCTCAGTGAGAGACCATGATTTATGACATGGTCAATCAGTGTGGCTCTGATTTCATTTGAAACACGCGTGTACCCTATCCTTCTACCTCTCCTCCCTCCTCTTACACCTTGCCCTCCTCTTCCACCTTGCCTTACACCTCGCCCTCCTCTTACACCTTGCCTTACACCTCGCCCTCCTCTTACACCTCGCCCTCCTCTTACACCTTGCCCTCCTCTTACACCTTGCCTTACACCTCGCCCTCCTCTTACACCTCGCCCTCCTCTTACACCTCGCCCTCCTCTTACACCTCGCCCTCCTCTTACACCTTGCCTTACACCTCGCCCTCCTCTTACACCTCGCCATCCTCTTACACCTTGCCTTACACCTCGCCCTCCTCTTACACCTCGCCCTCCTCTTACACCTTGCCTTACACCTTGCCCTCCTCTTACACCTCGCCCTCCTCTTACACCTTGCCTTACACCTTGCCCTCCTCTTACACCTCGCCCTCCTCTTACACCTTGCCTTACACCTCGCCCTCCTCTTACACCTCGCCCTCCTCTTACACCTTGCCTTACACCTTGCCCTCCTCTTACACCTCGCCCTCCTCTTACACCTTGCCTTACACCTCGCCCTCCTCTTACACCTCGCCCTCCTCTTACACCTTGCCCTCCTCTTACACCTTGCCCTCCTCTTACACCTTGCCTTACACCTCGCCCTCCTCTTACACCTCGCCCTCCTCTTACACCTTGCCCTCCTCTTACACCTCGCCCTCCTCTTACACCTCACCCTCCTCTTACACCTTGCCCTCCTCTTACACCTTGCCCTCCTCTTACACCTCGCCCTCCTCTTACACCTCGCCCTCCTCTTCCTCTCTGTCCATCTCTTCTTATATGTTCTACTCTTTCTCTTTCCACTATACCATTGCCCTCCAATCTATCCATCTCTTCTCCCTCTACTCCTCTCTCTTCTCCTCTTCCTACATCCTCAGCTCTTCTTTCTCTTTCTCCTACATCCTCAGCTCTTCTTTCTCTTTCATCCTCAGCTCTTCTTTCTCTTTCATCCTCAGCCCTTCTTTCTCTTTCTCCTACATCCTCAGCTCTTCTTTCTCCTACATATTCAGCTCTTCTTGCTCCTTCTCCATCTCCTCTTCCTCTTCTTTTCCCTCTACCCTGTCCACCACCTCTCACTCTTACACCTCTTCCTTTTCCACTGCTCATTCTTTTTATTCTCTTTTCTCCTCATTCATCTTTGTTCTTCTTCTCTTCCCCTTTTGTAGTTGTTGTAATTAAGACAGCTGTGTGAACAATTAGGAAATTGGCTTTTTCTGTGTTGAGTGGATTATTAACTCATCAGATATCAATTTGGGGTTAATTGAGGACATAAGGTGTGCAACTGACTATTTTACAATTCATAGAGTTTTGTTTGTTGTGTTTTGAAAATGGTACAAAAATGCTTGTGATCTTTGTGAAGACCAATGAAAAAGCTGCAAAAGTTTTTCCTGGTATATTAAAGATTTGGTTGGCTGTATGAACTGCTGTGATAACATTAGGGAATTTTGTGCACAGTGTTTTGAGAAAATTATGCTTTTGATTTGTAATTTGTATGAAATGAAGGAGAATTTACTATCTGTTTAGGACAATTACGAAGTGTACAGATCACTGTGTTAAATGTTTTGAGAGCAGTTACCCGAGTTTGGAGAAATGTACCAAATCGATTGAGAAAAACTGTAGTTAGGTTGTGCTAAAACTTTAGATGTTTTCAGGTTATTGTGCCAAAGTAGGTCTATGGAAACTTAATTCTGCTATGTGACTCAAATGCATAAGTGTTCAGAGGAAACTAGTGAATTGAAACGACAAGCAGTCAGTGTTCACTAGCAAACTACAGCATTAAGAAGAGTTTGAAAGCAATGTAATTACTGTATACCATAAACCTAGTTTTGCATTACATTTAATTAATATTATGCATTAACCTGATTGTTTTTAGTGAGATGTGTTTTCTACCCAGGATTTTAGAAAAGAAAAATACTGAAATTGAGTATTGCAATTTATTTAACTGTATTGATACTGTAAAATGACTGCACAATAAGTTTCAGACACAATAATAATTTTATTTAAAATAAAATAAATGTATGATATTTTAATAAGTAATCATCATCACTGAAGAGAATCTGTATTCTCACCATGCACTCTGAGCTGGTCAAGTCAAGTCAAGTGGTTTTTATTGTCGTTCAACCATATACAGTTAGTACAGTACACAGTGAAACGAGAAAACGTTCCTCCAGGACCATGGTGCTACATAAAACAACATAGGACAAACACAGAACCACATGAGACTACATTGACTAAATAACAGTTCTACATAAAGTGCACGTGCAAACGTGTGCAAAGTACCGGACAGTACAATAAATGACTAAAAGGAACAGGACAATTGGCACAGTGAGAGACAGTGCAGCGCCGACCAGTACACATTTGTAATCAGAGTAGTGCTAAAAGGTGACAATTTCTTAAATGCTAAATGAAAACATAACATACAATGAAATTGTGTTCTATGGACATAGCAGTTATTGAGGATGCAGCCAGATATAAAGTGACAATGAATTAAAGTGCAACTCTGGGCATGTGCAAAAGTTGGATGGTGTACAGGTGTGTGTGTGTGTGTGTGTGTGTGTCAGTCCAGTCTCTGAGTATTGAGGAGTCTGATGGCTTGTGGTAAGAACTCTGTCTAGCCGTGAGAGCCTGAATGCTTCGGTACCTCTTGCCAGGTGGCATGATGGTGAAGAGTTTGTGTGAGGGGTGTGTGGGGTCGTCCACAATGCTGGTTGCTTTGCGGATGCAGTGTTTTGTGTAAATGTCTTTGATGAAGGGAAGAGAGACCCCGATGATCTTCTCAGCTGTCCTCACTATCCTCTGCAGGGCTTTGCGGTCTGAAACGGTGCAGGTCCCAAACCAGGCAGTGATGCAGCTGCTCAGGATGCTCTCAATAGTCCCGCTATAGAAAGTGGTGAGGATGGGGGGTGGGAGATGTGCTTTCCTCAGCCTTCGAAGAAAGTAGAGATGCTGCTGGGCTTTCTTGGCAATAGAGCTGGTGTTGAGGGACCAGGTGACCAAGGAATTTGGTGCTCTTGACGATCTCCATAGAGGAGATTATCTGGTGATGTTTTAAAAGCAAAAGGTTAATGTAATAGGACATTAATTTTCTGTTGATTCTCTCTGACCATAATATGGTGTGAGAAGAACCCAGAACTGTTTTGCACCCAAAGCAGCTTATTACCCACCAGGAGATTCTCCCCATTAGGCCTTTTCAGTCTTAAAACTCCCTGAATTCTGCAGACTTGCCATATAGACAGTGCTAATTACACTAAAGGATGATTGTGCTTTTTGTGTGGCAGGATGGAGTGGTTACAACGACCAGTTTGCTGATTTACCATCCTAAATTATTATAAATTATGGCATTGTGAGGAATAATTGGTTTGCAGTTCATGCTTTTGACCTTCTTTTGAGTTATTACAGTTTTTCTCAAATGCTAAAACACAAAAGCCAATCCTCTAAACCAAATGACCAGTTGTCTAAACACATTTACTAAATCTAGCCATCATTTTCCAATATCATAAACACATTTCACATGAAGACACAATTCACAAAACACAATCCTCCGTTCTCATAAATCTTAATGATCAGCTCATGTGATGCAAAATGCTTGCCACACTCAGCAATATTTGAACACAATGAACACACATCATTCATTACACACAACAACTCAAAATTGAAGACACTTGTTGCTAATGCTGTGACCACATGTATAAAAGCAAGTTCAGAGTGCACAGTTTGCTGAAGATTCCAAACAAACACAATGGATGAAGGCAGAGTCAGGGGAAGAGGAATTCGAGTCAGAGGAGGGAGAAGAGCTGGCCATGGAAGAAGAGGAGCAGGCCAACGAGGAAGAGGAGGAGGACAACAAGGGAGAGGAGAAGGTCCAGGAGGGAGAGCAAGACAACCTCGCACCATCATTACGGACGAGATGCGAGCAACAGTCATTGACCATGTCATTGTCCATGGCATGACAATGGCTGAAGCAGGACTAAGAGTCCATCCAAACCTGAGTAGGTTCACCGTGGCCACCATTATCAGGGCATTCAGACAACACAACAGGTATTGTACTCTATTGCTTTCTTTGTCACAATACAATTTTACAAGCCTGTGAAAGTAGTCTATTGGTTTCAAATCAGTTGTTACTGTATTGTAAAACATGTCAATTGACAACACATGTTTCTTTCTTTAGAGTTGAAAGAATGCCACATAGAGGTGGGAGGGTTGCCATATTTACAGCGGCACAAGAAACCCTCATTGTGGATATGGTTCGTGAGAACAACCTCATCAGACTCCAGGAGATCAGAGACAAAGTCATTGCCGATAATGTCAACTTTGAGAGCATTGATGATGCTGGATATTACAGTTGGACGTGATGGCCAGACCTCATGAGTACCTCTTCCTGGATGAGGCTGGCTTCAACCTGCAGAAACGAAGGCAAAGAGGCCGTAACATCATTGGCCAAAGAGCCATCACTGAGGTTCCTGGCCAACGGGGTGGTAATATTACTCTTTGTGCGGCCATGGGTTTGGAGGGGCTTGTCCACCGGCATGCTGTCCTTGGGTCTTACAACACCCAACATCTCCTCACCTTCCTAGAGGAGCTAAAAGACATCCTCCTGGACCGCCAGCAACACCATCCTGGGCCCGCACATCACATTTATGTGATCATTTGGGACAATGTACGCTTCCACAGAACAAACCAAATCAGAGAGTGGTTCACCACCAACAGTAACCACTTTTTAAACATCTGTCTGCCACCCTACTCCCCTTTCCTGACCCCTATAGAGGAGTTCTTCTCATCGTGGAGATGGAAGGTTTATGACAGACAACCATACACTAGAGAGAACCTCCTAAGGGCAATGGAGCTGGCCTGTGTTGACATCCCAGTGGAGGCCTTCCAAGGATGGATTCGCCATTCCAGGGCGCTTTTCCCGCGGTGCCTGGCAAGAGACAATATAGCCTGCGATGTGGATGAGGTGATGTGGCCCGATGCAGCTCAGCGACATGATGCCGCACAGTGATTGTGGTGTGTGTGTGGTGTGAATAAAGTAAATAAAAAAACTTCACACCCTGATCATGTTTTCAAGAGTACTGTTGTGTGCAATAGATTCTGTTTTTGCATTGAGTTGTGTTACAGTAGTGTACATGCAGAATTTACTATAGATTTATACTCTTCATATGAAACTCACAAATCTAAATGCCTAATCCTCTGCAGAGATCTAAGAAGATCCATTACTGTAAAGTTTCTAAAAATATTCATTGGCAGTTATGAAACAAAGAACCTTCTCACAAATTGAGCATTGTGTTTTCAATTGTTTTGCTGTAGTGTGTAATGATGTGTATAGTGTTCACATTTTTGAAAGCTTCGAGCTGCTCTTTTGGTGTGAACGCTCATTTTTAAATGTTACTCACAATTATAATTTTAATTATTTTCATAATAATAATAATTCCTATTCTTATTGTTATCATTATAAAGTTATTATTAAAAAATGAATGGATGAAGCTGAATTTGTTGGCTACATTAACTGTGGAATATGTTGTTAACTGTGTTTTCTCCTAGTATTTCTGATATTAATATCTGCATGAAACATAATTTTTGTTTGTCTGTGCATGTTTAACAACATTATTCTGGAGGGAAGAGGTGTCCTGCAAAATGTGAAATGTCAAGCACACATTTTGCAGTGAATACAAATTCAAACATTAAAAGAAATGAAAATAAAATCAAAATCAAAATAGCCTACAAACAGGCAAAAGTCCTATAAGTCTATCAGGAATTTTTACGATAGGACACCATTATTTACTTAAATAATAATAGTAATAATAATAATAATGTAATTTTTATATCAAGATTTCAAGAACAAATTTAGCACCATTTAAAGAAGAAGATAAAAAGATGGAGCATGTTTCAGTTTCTTAATTTGTCATAAGGAGGAATATTCCTAATAAATATTCAACATTATGAAAGAGTAGGTTACTCTATGCAGCATTTCAACCTTTATTTAGTAGTTTAACTTTTTCGGAATAAAGTCTTAACCAGATAGTTACTTTATTCTCTGTTGTGGACATATGCAAATGTGATCAATAAAATATGAGGAACAGATAAAAATGTTATACTTACTGAAAATCCCATATATTGCATCTCTGAAATTTCTCATATTGGAACGGACTATTTATGGTCACAACAAATACCAAAACCAAAAGCATATGACACAGTTGACGCCCCCTGGGAGCTTTACAGCGTGTCAATATGAATTGCAGTGGGTATTGTACATGCTTTAAAATTTCTCCTTTTGTGTTCAGTGGAAGAAAATAACAGCTTCCCCATATGGAATGAAAAATTCATTTTTGGGTGAACTATTCCTTTAACGGCTTAAAACAGACTCTTTGCGCATGTTGTTGAAATCCCACCTCAGGCTCCATAATTACCACAGGGAAACCCCTAGAACACCAAAGCACTATCTCACACCTGAAGCCCCCAATGTGCCCCCTTTAACAGACACTAATGAGGAGATCATTAATTAAGGCCAAAATTAGTGTCTCAGAGCTTTTGCATTACAGGGAAATCAATTAATGGCTACACCCTTGTTTAATTAGGCAGACAGGAATGGGGATAAAGACACCTAGGACATTGGCCTCTCTAGGTGGTAAATATGGGAAAGGGGTTGGGGACTTTTGGAGGCTTAGCCTAAAGTTGCATAGTGTTGGGGCGAGAGGATGGCTCTATTACTCTTACATCAGGCTTTTCTTCTTGGAGAGATTAGAGTAAAAGCATTGTGCTTCACTAATGGTATCAGACAGGGATGTCGTACCTATACACTGCTGTTGCTGAATTCTTGCCACTCACTTGTCGCTTGCCACACTACCCAATTAATAAACAAACATAAACAATTGCATTAGGATGCAATGGGATGTGATGTCAATTGGATGCCATTTGTGGTGTGACTTTGCCCTGTGAATGTCAAATCAAGGCATTTTCAGGATTCAAAGAAGATCAAAGAAGCTCACCATAAAATAACGCTTTAACAGAATATTAAACTGTAATATCTATAAAGTCTTAGTCATTATTGTGTAGTTTGATTAAATATGATTGTAAATTGTGTATAAAAATAAATATATTACAAAAAGTTTTTTTAGAACCCTAGAGCAAGCCAAATGTGACTATCGCAAGGAACACAAAACTCTATACGTTTTACAAAACCCATAATGTATTGCTTTGATCTTCATATTTCTGGCCCCCTTTGCGAGCAGTGTGTATATTAGCCTGTACTGTATTTATCTGGAGCATGCAGAGATTTGTTCAGGCTCTGAAGTCATCTTAAAGGGGACATGAATTAAGAAATCTAATTTTCCTTGATCTTTTGACATATAAGAGGTCATAGTACTATAAAAAAACAAACTGTACATTTCAGAACTCAAAACTTATGTTTTAGTAAAAAAAAAGCTTTTATGATACTAGTATTCCAAAATGACTTGTTTTCTACTTCCTCGTCTGTATTACATAATAGAGATGAATACATCAGCACAAGTCTGCCTCTGCACAATCAGGTCAAAGCCTACTTCTTCATCATTGCCTCTTTGGCCCGCCCAAAGTTTCATGGTTAGAGCAGTGATGAGAATAGGCACGGCTGGGATAAACACAGGGATCATTGGAGCAACAAGTGGTTCGAGTTTTCAGAATGTTGTGCAGTGCCAGGTTGTGGAAAAATAGACTCTTTGCATTTGATTCCTAATGATCCTAACATTATGAAAGAGTTGGTAACCTTTATTTTTAATGAAGTCCCAGATCATGTCAGTAAGACAGTGTTTGTTTGTTCACTTCATTTTACTGGGGATTCTTTTTTAAACATGACAGAGTTCGACACAGGCTTTGCAGAGAGATTTAAATTAAAGGTTGATGCAGTGCCAACTATATTGGACCTGACAGTAATGTTGCAACAGACAAGTGTGAGCATCGATGTTAATTCTATTGCTTCATATGTTACAGATTGTTAGATATGTACTGAGTATTTAAATGTTTTCACCAAGATTTAAAAGCATAATATTAGAACTATTCATGAGAAACTATTTGCTGAATTTATGTTGTTTATTTTTCTTTTGATTTGATCCTAGTGATTTAAGTCGAACATGTGTATTAGATTTAATGCATGCTTCGTGTACCTTGTCACATCCAGCTTTCAGAGTGCATCATTTCAGAAATTCTTTTAACAACCTTCAGAGAAGACCAGTGTGGTCAAAATTTAATTCGACAATGCAGATTTATTTCTGGGATACATGTAATTAAACACTGACATTCTGCACTGTGTACCTACCACAGATATTTTCTTTTTCTGTGGGCATGATGGCACAATTGCCACAGTTGCACCTATAGAGTATTTATAGCACTCTGTTTAGACAATCTCTTCCATTTTTAAAGAAAACATAACTCAACGTAATGAACAAAGTATGTGTTTGTCACTACACTGAATATATGAGGATCAACAGTGTGACAAAACTGTTAAGTTTTATCCTGTATACGTTTACATGTTACACCATAAGTATATCCTTTGACAGTTACAAATGTGCTAGCACCAAGTATTTAAACTTAAGTTGCCACTGTCATGAGTTACAAAGCATTTGTAAAACATGGAAATGTTTCACCTTTGGAAAATGCCCGAACTTTGTTACAAGTTAAACACTGTTATGTCATCTCTTTGTTTAAACTAGAATAAAAAGTAACACCTATTACACAAATCGACAAGGAATAAATATTAGTTTGAGTGATTACTTGCCACGCTGTCACAGACTGCAGTGTCGGGGATGTTTGTGGAGGGGGCTCATTTTCTTCCATTTTGGGATCAAGACATAACATGTATGGCTGAATTCCTCCGGTTGCCATTTTTTTACAATCCAAACCTTTCAAAGCAATTCCACACGCATAAAGGCTTGGACGTTGACACTTATTTCATATGCAAAGATGTTATCCAATCAAAGTAGTGGGCATTTACATTGAAGTCTTAAAAGAGACACAACCCGAAAATTGAGCGTTTTAATCAGAGGGCCAAAAACAGGATAGAAATGGACAATTATTTTAAAATTATGACTTTATTTGATGAAAAAATATAACTAACATTATAAGTGGACCTCAGTGAACATTATAAAATAAACTACAATTCAATGCATTTCTCTTGTGCAAATTATCATAATTCAAGAAACAATAACAAAAATGTTTTTATGATGTAGATCTTCATTTTCAATAAGGCTATTTTTTGGTTCATGTACAAAATAATGAATATGGAGGTATATCAGCAACCCTATACATATTTTGTAGTGAGTGTAAGTTATTGTTTAAAAACAAATTAAGCTTGAATTTTCCTTATTGTCCAAAATATTTATATAGAATACTTTTATTTTATTTATTTTTTTACTCTTATTTTTTATTCTGTTTTGCTTCCTTGCATTTGTAGAAAAAAAAAAGTTACCAGTAACTAAAACTGTTACTGGTAACGTTTTTTTTGTACAAATGCATTTTTGCATAAAGAAAGCTTGCAAGACATATCTAATTTAGACAATTAGCATATCTGTGAATTGGTTATGCAACAGTATTATTATTCAACTAGATTATTGTGTGGTGTTTTCCAGTGCAAAATTAGACACCATGATGCTAGACCGCATGATTGCATGAGCATAAAAAGTGGTTGCTAATGCTCTATTCGGACAGGATTAGTTTTCAAGACATATGTCTTTAAAGCAGTTATTACTGTGAAAGTCTGTAATATTTACAGTCGAATTGCATGGGACAAGCAATGTCTGTACAAATGTTGTTTACACACTGCTGTCAATTATGCTGATTAATTATGCAGGAAATAATGAAAATGATAATGTTGTATCTGTTATTATAAGAAGACATTGATTGGAATATTTGGCTAAATAGAACTGGTGACATTAACAAGCCTGTAATCCTATATTACGCTCTTGAATTAAAATATATAGACAATCCTTTCACTTGATTTTATTTGTCCTTCAGGAATGTATGTTCCAAAACGCAGGACTTGACAGAATTTTCCACTCTCACTCTGCTCAAATCATAAAAAGTATGTGCTTGTTTTACCTAACCAAGAGAAAACGCTTGTTTCTTTCTCTTTTTCATAAGTTAATAAACGTATTATCATCATAAAATGCTTGAGAAAAACATGTTCAGTATACGGGCATCCAGGGATATTACTGACCTCAGTGACAGGAGCTTGCCCTGGGCCCTAAGGAGAATCCGACGGAAATACAGCTGACAAGAGCGTGGGTCTCCTTGATGATTTATGTAAGAGGCTACCGCTGTATTGTCCACCCGCACCAAGACATGGCAGCCTCAGGAGGAGGTATTTCAGGACCAGAAATACAGCCATCAACCTGAGACAGTGACTGTGACAACCGAGCTGACGACCCCCCTATCCCCTTAAGCTGGACGACCACTTAAGGCTGCTACCCTAGGGAACGAAGCCTGAGGTGCGTAACCCTTATTAGCCTAGGGGTTTTGGCCCTTGGAAGAAATCCCCTGGCTTTGGGCCACAACAAAAACGGTCTCATGAGCAGAAGGTCCAGAGGGATCACCGAGGATGCGGTCGCCCTGAGACCCGGAAATCGTTGATATTGATAACAGTGCAACCTTGACCTAGCCTGACTTTGCTCAGGTTGATCTGAATGGACTCAATCCTGGGGATACCTTGTCACGACAGCGCGTCCACTGCTGTGTTGAGGTTGCCCAGGATGTGAGTGGCGCGCAGCGATCTGAGTCCAAAGGAGGAGATGGCGGAGCGCATGCCTGCCGATTTATGTACGCTACCATCGCAGTGCTGTCTGAATGGACCAAGACGTGCTTGCCCCGAATTAGTGGGCGGAACCTCCGTAGGGCAAGAAATACAGCCAGCAACTCTAGGCAGTTAATGTGCCAACACAGCGGGAGCCCTTTCCAGGAGCCAGCGGCTGCGCACGGTGCCCCAACCCTGTTTGGAGGAGTCTGTGACCAGAATGCGTCAGGACAAAGCAAACGTCTCGATCTCCGGGTCGTCCGTCTCAGGAATGCTTGGGAGCCTTCCGGGTCCTGGAGGATGTTCGAGAGACAGGGGGCATGCACTACCTGCGGGGCGCTCGACGCTGGGCCTGAAAGCTGGGCCCAGGTGGAGGTGGAGCTGCGCGTTTTCTGGAAGCCGCAGGAGGACTCCCTCGGTGAGTAGACGGAGCACGGCCCGTGCTAGTGGTGTGGCAGGGCGGCATTCTCGGGACACAGGTGGATCGCAACCGCTCTGTCCACCTGGTTGACCGCCGAGTACCCATGGGCTGCTCCGCCGCCGAGGGTAGTGAGAGCGAATCAGAGGGTGTGGCTGTGAGTGGCGCCCAGACCCGAGGAACCAATCATCCAGCCGTGAAGGCTGTGGGGAGGACGGAGGGTTCCAGTCCAGCCCCACGCTGACGGCAGCCCGATGGGCAAGCATGTTGGCCATCACCAAGATACACGAGGCAGTTGTGACCATCAGGAACGGAGAGAACTCGACCGTATCCAGGAACTACACAGGGGCGGAAGGGCATCTTTATAAAGACGCATCCTGAAAAGGACGTTCAACGCCACTGTGTATTGCTCTTTTACAGAAATAAACTCTTTTAATGAAAATATTGTCTTTTTCAAAAGCGTTTTCAAAGTGCCCAGGGGCAAAACTGCACTGCTGTGCAGAAAAGGAGAAAGCTGCTGATATGCGCTGTAGATCCAACAGCATACACTCTTGCAGAGATGAAGTGAACAGTCTCGTGAATGCAGCTCGCTGATCACACAACCGCTCGGCTCCGAAGAAAAAATCTGAATGGACAGACTCTTTTCCCTCCCTTTATACCCGTATGTCCGGGGGTGGGACATGTAAATTCTGTCTGACAAGTTTTCATTGGCCTTTTCTCAAGTTCAGAGATGCGTGAGGCTCTCAAGAGAGACCCCTAGTGTCGCTTCTTCGACACAATGTCGAAGTGAGTGACAGACTAGGAGTTTCAGTTAAGCTTTGAAGAATGAGTTAAATTAGTAATCCTTGTTTAGAACAACTGTGAGATGAAGCATACCTGTCTTAGATCAAAACATTAAACAAGATCTTTGTGTTCTAGCCAATGTTTAAAAGAGCTTGTTTAGTGAGAGAGCCAAATGGAGGGAATCCAATAAAGAATATGGACCTCCTCGTTAAGTCATTAATACTGTCTATGCTATCACATTAACAGAGCAACAACAGCTGCCAAGGATGAGATAACTCACAACAGTGACATCTGCAGTGTTCAGAGGTAACCTGCATTGTCAGAAATCAGGTTACACAAAATAATCAGGCAATATAAACTCCACATTCCTGATATTACTCTACAAGTTAACATTTTGTAGTGAGGGTTCAATCGAAAAATCAAGAATGAATGAAAGAGACTGTTATAAAACCCATAAACTAGTGGTGAAAGCAACATTATGACATCTTTAATATCTGGAATTCGATTTAAAAAAGCAATTATCAATCACCTAGTTATCACATTATAAAAAGATTTATCTTTTTTATCATTCTTATATATTTAAAAGGTGTTTTAGTATGTTTTATATTGTACTCTCAATGCTTTTATCCTTTTTATTGAATTGTTGATTAATTTATGTGATGCTTTATCAGTTTATCCATCATGTTATTATTATGCATTAATTTGCTAATGCTTTGTCAATTCGTTTTATTGATTATTGAGCGATACTGTATGTGTGCATCTATTGTGGTTATGCTCAATCGCTGGGGTCTAAAGAAATTATGAATTCTCCCATTAACTACATAGAATATGACCTTTTTATTGATTCTTGAATTCACACTTAAACATAGTCTTTCTCTTCTCTTATATGTCTTGCTGCCATAATAAGAATACAAATCTCCAATTACTTCAAGACAAGACATTACAGTTGTGTGGCAATATTATATTTTTATAAAATGGATAGTTCCAACATTAAATTATTATTGAATGAGCCACGTGTTCAAGCCATTTTAAATGATAGATGAGCTATGTATTTGATTATGTACTGCAGTTCGAAATTTAACTTTCTTCCATCTATTTGCATATTAAATTGTGATTGGTCTCTTTTGTCTATTTAACAGCCATTTTTACCCTACAAAGATTGTGTTGCATTGTGCCATGACAACAGTAACATTGTGTTACATTTTATTAATGCAGAATCAAACACCTAAAACCTAAGCTTACCTAAAACCTAACCCTATTCTTTTTTGACCTTGCAAGCACTGGTTTTTCTACCAGAAAATGCTAATTCAGTTAACTATTTCAAAATGTGTGTCTTTTATCACATTTCTGTTACAATTAGTAAATCTTAAATATAGAAGAAAACTCTGCCCTGTCCTGCAAACAAGTCCTGTGTGCAGTGTGCTTGATTGGAATCCTACGTTACTGAGCTGGGTTACTGTCTGATGTGGAAGACTGATGAGAGAACTATGATACGTTCTGGTGTAATATGCACTAGTACAACATGTTCAACAATGTACAACATGTTCAAAAACACATACATGAATACACATTAACACATAAAGCCTATATCAGAATGCTACTGGTTTGGATGTCCTTCATGCTCTTCCCAAGCTCATTTCTGTTCTGTACAAGCCCTGTTATTGTCTTCTTTCCCATGGTGTCATATAACAGATTATGGTTGTGTTGATGCGAATGGGAACCTTTCGCTTGACTGATCTAAGATCAGTCATCATTATCTGTGAAAAGTTAACACTGGTTAAGAAACCCAATATACAGCCTCCATTGTTATGTAACTATTTAATGTAATTTCTGTCATGATCAACTGATGGAATAAAGTTCATAGTCTTTATAAACCTGTTGCCTCAGTACATAATGCTGCACAATTGAAAGAAAAAGTTGCCAGTGATGCATTAATCAAACATGATTTAGTGTGTAATGAATAATTTTAGAACCAACAATTAATCGATTTTCTACGTAAACCGTAAGCTAACTTTATGTGCTACCAGTCATCAAGTTGATTTGCAAAAAGAGATGAATCAAGAATAAATGAGAGGCTCTTTTGCTCAGCCTGTTCTTTATCCCATAATAAATGCTCTGTATTTTTAGATATAACCAATTAGTCTAGAGTGAGAAACACACACAGTGTTTGTGTGAGCCTGTGTTTGTGTGTGATGCATTCTCATTGTGATAGTGTCATTGAAGTTCACTGAGTAAAGCAATGTGTTCTGCTTTTAAAATGGGAGTCATTATGAAAGGCCTTTGGGAGGCCAACTCTCTCACTCTCTCTCTATTTTTCTGTATTCTTTCTCATTCATTCACTTGCTCATTCATTTCCTCACTCACTCAGCTGGAGTTTCTCTCTTATTATTTTCTATCTGTCACTCAAACTGTGCCCTTGACTACTTCCTCTGTTTGGAGTAATGTTCCCTCTCACAACACTGCTTCTCACAAGCCCCTGCTCATGCTTACAAGAGTAAACATGCAAGAGTTAAAATGCTACAAAAAGTGACAAAAATGACCCAAATATTTCAAATGTTGGGATAAAAAAGCCTGCGAAGTGACTTTGAGTGTTATTTAACCTTCCATTATATTATTCCATAATATTCTAGACCTAGTTTTGTATGGGTTTTATGTATTTAACATACATGGATGGCATGTTGTGTTTTTAGAGTATATGATTAGACAAAATGCCCTCATAACTGTAACTGTGAGACTCAGACCTTTGCTTATTTTTAGCCCTGACAGCCCTTCTTTGTTTGTTGCTTTTTTGATAAGGTCAGAATTGCTCTGGCTCTTTCAATGGATGTCAACTATATGCTAAAGTATTGTTTTGGCACCAAGTCATGCAACTGTCTGATGGCATAGGGTTTGTCTTCAAGTTCAACTCAAGACCACCCATTTGTAATTGGGGTGGTCTATAAGGTTAGACTCATATGGTGACATGAAATGCAATGAATGTGGTGATTTTCAATATGGTGTTGTTACGAGGTGAAGTAAAGCATACCTGCTCTATTCCATGTGCTTCTGTATTAACAGATGGTGTCAGAGTATATTTTTATTCTATAAAAAGTCTTGTAAATGTGGCATGGAGAGTTATGCTGTCACTTTATATATTTACATGTTGGCAGTGAGAAATGGAAAAGCAGGTGAAGTTTGCAGGTTTATATATCTCACGTTAGTGTATGATCCACTTGGGAGTTACTCAGAGTTGGCTGACATGATTTCATTTTAGATGTAAAGCTGGTTGGGTGTCCACTTTAAAGTGTATGCAATAGTTTGATGATCTTGCAGTTCTTTTATCTTTTAGTAAAGGTATTTATATGTTCTGTATATTATGTCTTTGAAATGTTGTCTTTGTGGTTGGCTGTGTTCCTAGAAAACCCATAATCCATCACCTCAGTTAGTTAGAATAAGGCACCACCCTGTCATGCTTCTCATACTTAAGAGGAGTATCAATGTGTTATGAACTACCTGCAATCTGTGTTCTATCTTCTGCAAGTGCCCAAGATTGCTGTTAAGTTTTAAGTTGCAGTTTTGATATCAAAAAGATAATTAAATTGGAGATGTTGGAGTGTATTTTACTCACCCTCGTCTTCATTGTGTGGAACACAAAAGGAGACGTTTTAATTAATATTACAGCCTGTCCATTATTACAATGGTGTTTGATGGTGACTCACTTTAAAGCTTAAAATGAACAAAAAGTACCATAACAGTAGTCCATGCACTTTGTGCATCATATTTCAAGTCTTCTGAAGTCATGCAATCCAAAATGTAAGTAATTTTTCAGTGAAAATCTTGACGTCCATTGCACACTAATGAGCACTATTAGAGAAACTTGTTGTAAGTGGATTGTATTAAAATGAAATCTTGCTTATTTTAGTACTAAAAACAAGACAAGTGAACAAGCTATTCTCAAATTATTTTGGTCTCACCATTCTTTTAACATTTTTACTGAATTCACAAAGGCTGGCCCCCTCCAGAAGGTTTGGAACATACTGGAAACAGACAAAACGGGGTGGTCCCACATTTACCACCCTTTAGACAAACAAAGTAGTGCCTGCAGTAAACCTGGGAGATGTTCCTTAGCCAGTTAAAACAAACAGCAATCACTTCTCATGTCTCCCTCTTTCACCCTCACTAAAAAATGCATATCATTTATATCATGACATCAACCACCAACAATATCAACTAATTGCAGAGCCCATGATTTGATAGACGATTTTTGTAGATATAAGGCATATAAGGCCACAATGTGAACAAGCACCACAGACCCACAGCTTTAAGGCTTAGATTAAGAATTATGGAAGAAATTAATGTATATGTGGATTAGCCTCGAATAGATATCATTTTATTAAGTGATTAAAAGGAGAACCATCAGGCAGATTGAAGAATATGAGAGGAGAGAAAGAAAGAGAGGAAAAAAGAGAAAAGAGAGTGAGAGGAAAGAGGTGGGAGGGCAGCAGTGTGGTGATTTACTCATGGGAGTCAGTCAGGCTCGTATGTACAGTTTAATGGAGCGATCAGGCTAAAAAAATAGAGTACTTGATTCAATTAGCCATGGGAGCTTTAGGCTTTGCTTCAGAGATTTCTCTATACTTAACATGTATACATTGCTCTCCTCCAAACCATGGGTGGTCAGCACATCCTTCTTAATTACTCTCTAATCAGACAGGTTCCTTTCTAGTGGCCCTGTAATTTCCCGTAATCTAGATCAAGGCTTACATTAAAGCTCTAGTTTCATATTGGCATGGCCAATCTAGACTTCTGGAGACAATACCAACCCACTTAAAAGGGGATTCCATTAACCAAGGCAATGGGGTTTACTTTGTTTGGAGAGGATTAGAGGTTAAAGCAAACATTGTGGGCATTCATATCAGAGGATTTGTGTTTTCTATTGTCATCTGAAGTTATTAGATTTTGCTTTATGTAGAAGCTGCATAAAGGATTTTGTCCCATCCATAACATTTCATACTGTTTTCAAATACTGCACTCTTACACTTGATATACAACTTTTGTTAAATACAATTAATTACATTAATTCAATTGTAATTGTTACAATTTATGTAAGTAATTTAATGCTCTCTAGATCTGGTTGCTGTCTTTCTCAGCCAGGTCTCTCTAGTTAAAAAGATTTACATTTCAGTGGGACCAACCAACATTAAAGGTTTATACCAATAATAATAAAAACATAATCCAGCCCATGACAATGAGCCCACCATTTCACAGACATCTATTTTAGAGATTATTAATTGTGTCTAATTGTTCTAGTTAAATGTACAGTTAATAACAGCTAAACATAATTATTTTGTTGTTATTATGTGAGCAAATAATAATTCCAGTGACCTCCATTCATTTTGGTTTTAGTCATATCTGGTTAGTTTATCTTTATTTTTATTTTTATTTTTAACATATTTATTTTGCCATTAAAATGTATTTTATTTGTTGTTGTGCCTGACGTGGAGCACTTTTGTCAGGTGTTGTTTTAAACGTGCTATATAAATAAACTTGACCTTGACTTTAGTCAGTGGTTTTGTTCTTATTATTATTGCCTTCAGAGCTTTTAACAAATTTAAATATAAGGAAAATATAAAGATTTATAGGTCACTGTTGGTCATTTGTAAGGTAAGTTGTTTTTTAATTACAGTATTAAGGAAATATGTATTCCCCACATTTTTTGTGTCTATATTATATTTCTGAACTCTCTCTTTCTCTCCCTTTCTGTCATGTCTTCTGGTCCCACCTGTAATATCTTTCCCAAGAGTTTTTGTTTGTTTGACCTTTAATGGTAATTATTCCATTCCAGTCATCAGTTGTTAATTTATATGTTTTACTGGAACCTGGCGAACTTTAAAACTTTGTTAAGCAGTGCCATAGCACATTGCTTCAGTCTGCCTTCAGGGGTCCCAGACGTAATGGGGTTTGCATTACGCTGCTTTAAAAGACACAGCAATTTTAAAGCCTAAACAAAGACGACTAAACCAACACAAAGCTTTGTTATCTGAGTCTGAACTAAGGATGAGCAGCGAAGCCATTATCTGTATCTGATACCATAACAACATTTTCTGTAGCTGTACTCAGATAAAACCGGATATGGGCGTGGCTTAACCCGGAAGTGTGTCACAACTAACTTTAAAATTTAACTCTCTTGCATTTATAGTTTCTGTAATAAAATATGCCTCAGATAGACCTATGTAAATATGATATTATTTTTTTAATAATAAAAATAAGAATAACAATAATAATTATTAATATTTTATTGTTATTGTTATTATGATTATTATTTAATTACATGTTTGATATAATCTTTATTTTTTCTTACCATATGAAGCTGGATATGTAGCAGTCGAGACTGCAGCCTTTCAATCTCAAAGGTTTACACTGTAGTAATATTAGATTTATAGACTCATTATTGATTTGTAATTTTGGATATGTTTATTTTAGTGCTGTCAGCGTTACCATGTTAATGCATGCGATTCATTTGAAATGTTTAAGACGATAATGTTTCTTAATCGCGATTAAGGCATGTACCGATTTGACATTACATTCCTACATTTTATTCAGCTCTCTGTGAGTTGTAAACACTGTAAGAGGGCAGAACACTTGCGATGTGTCTAGCAGGGACATTGCACTCATATACACACCAAAAACAAACACACAACAGTGTGTCCATGCTGGAGAAAGGAGCTCTTATATTACAAATGCTGATGGGACTTTGCTGGACTTCACTAAAGTCCTTCAGGAGTATTTTGGGAGTCAGCATTTTACCACATAAGCATGTCAGTTCTTACAAGCCTGCTGAGAAGCTAGTATTTCTCCCTGTTGAAGCTCCACTCAAATTTCATATAATTTCAACTTTGTACACGTTGCCGCTGAGCTTTAGGAGTGTCAGCTAATGATCACTGGACAGTTCAGATCAATTATCTTTAAATCACCGCTAAAAGCAGAACAAGGTGCACTTTTCATATGGAGTGCAGTATAGCGCTGGATGCCCTGACGTAAATCATGTGCATTCCAAATCTAAAGTGAAAAGACAGCCTGCCGGCTGATTAATAGTAAATGAGGGGTTATTGCGCATTGCAATGAGTACTAGTTCTTTCATTCAGTGAACATCCCACTTAGACTTTGGGAAATGTTTAATATTACTCGAATTTGAGCTATTTTAGTCTATTTCTGTCTTTATACTGTGGAGTCAAGAAAAATGTTAAATGTTAAAGAATTTTTGTTACATAATGTATTGTTTTGTTCTACTGTGCTGTTCTTTCCAAAGAACAGCAAAAATGCATTATGACAGGAAATAAATATATAGAGAGACACATTTTACTACTTTTAAAATCTGTGATTATTCAATTTTTTTTTATGTCAGACTATCAAACCTGTCAAGAATATTCTTCCTCTTAAAGCTGATAATGAAATAAGAATGATACATGATAATGAAGAAGGTCAAAAATATAATATAATAATAAAATAAAATCATTGTAAATGTGTCATTGAAATTTTTTTTTTGCCTTGCAGATGCAGTAATATCCCCGAAAAGAAAGAGTTGTGACTAAGGGGTAGCTGTGGACAGAATGATAGGGAGATATGGGAAATTGCAGGGAATTTGCCCAATATAAAGGGATGCTTGAGAGAGAGGGTTTACTGTTTTGCGAAGGTGACAGCTGTAATGCCAGTAACAACAGCTGTGTCCACTATGAACCTCTCTCACTGTGTCTGGCTGAGGAGGCCTTCCTCTGTCAGACTGCCAGAAGGGCTTGCCAGAACGTCTATCTGCACAGTTCATTATGAGCCCACTTTTCTGAATAGTTCATCATTGCACTGCTGCAGGGGGCTCAATCACTTTTAAAACACATACACACAACATTCATGGCCGGACAATCTGTGTCTGCAAAACCCCAGCTGGCTTTCAGTCTCTTCTCACTTTTGTTTACATTTTCCCTTAGATTCAACAGTCTGGCTGGATTTACTGGGAGTAAAGCGAAGAAAATCATTGGAAAGAAAACGCAGCTGGTCAGTGGGTCTGTGGTCACTCCCACTTGGGAAAAAATCTCTTCATGCATTCTCTGCATCAGCTGTTTTCATGTGTCACTCACATGAGAGCCTGCCAGGCATTTATATTGGCAATTGGGACTTCGCGAATGTTTAATATGGTGTGCCAAACAATGTACAGTATGTGCCAGCAATAATAATAAACCAATCTAGCAAGATTGGTTTTTGAATTATCAGGTGTGACTTTTTTTGTTTATATTTAAATGTGATAAGATCTGTCATGCAGAGCGATCTCTTTGAGAGAGCATTCTCAGACTAGCCCTGAGGACATACAATCTCAGTTTTAATCTATATATTTTGTTGCCAAGTGGAGAAATTGAATGTAATTTAACTCATGTATTTGGACCCTTTAAGACCGGAGTTTGCTTTCGGGTACTCTCTTGTGTTACATGCGTGCCTGTTAGAACGTGAGAGCATACGTTGTGCAGGAGAGCTCCCAGTTTTGTTAATTGGTTGATCATTCTTTGGGATGCATATGGATTGCATGTGTGGAGTTTGACCATGTTGTGTGCACACATGCGATTACTGGCCTCTACCGTATTTCATTGTTGTAGTTCTTTCTTTTATCACGTTGTACCACATTTCGTTTTTTTTTATTTTTTTATTTTTTTTAATTTATTTCTTTTAAATACAATAGGGCCCCATCGACCACTGTCTTTTTAATAAACAGCCACCTGAAGAGAACCCAAAAAATATATTTTTTGTCAGGTGTGGTTATTTGCAGCCCACCGGCTACAATTTGTTTTTCTTGTACTTGTATAGAGAAGAAAAGTTTCCAAGCTTTCATGGTGCCCATTTTATATATATAAGTTACATGGAAATTTTTTACATGTGTACATTTCATTAATTTCAGTTTATCTGAATAGCACATTTAATATATATATATATATATATATATATATATATATATATATATATATATATATATATATATATATATATATATATATTTGTTCCAAAGCAGCTTTACAGAAATAGAAACAACATAGAAATAAAAATATAAATGGAAAAAAATGTAGTAATTGCTTTACTCTAATTACTTATTAATTTTCTTACACTTTTTTCTTTTGGATTACTTTTAAATAAAAATGTGTATTTACAAAAATTCACAATTGCTATAACAGTACAAATCTAAATGTGTAAACACCAACATAATTACAATTTAATTACACATTAGTACATGTTGTACATTACTATTGTTTAGTACTTATATGCACATTTTAAAACTTTAACAACTCCATGATGTCAACAAGTGTGACAGAATTTCAATTTTTTTCAGTTTCATGCCAAAGTGACTTACAAATCCTTGCCTGTAGTGTCATGTCACATTCTCTTTCTTTGCTCCCCTCTTTGGTTCGTGAACCTACTTGACTGAATCAGCTGAACTGCAGCTAGTTCTCTACTGACAGATTTGTGCATTAATTTTCTCTTAATCACATATGTCTGTGAGTAGTCAATCTGAAAGATGGGGGAGAGAACAGTGTGACTGTGTCAAGTACTCTTCAGGGGTCCAATCTATCATGCCGAACTTCACTGGATTGTGGCTAATCAGACTGGGATGCCTCACATTTTAGACTGGAGTACCCTCGAATTAATGCAGAAGAACACTTTAAAATCTACTGTATCTGTTCTTCATTTATCAAATTCAGTATCCATCCTCTCTTTAATCCTTTCTCAGTAATTAAATGATCTTCAATTCGAAGACAAGATCCCCCAATTGGTTCTCTCTATTTAGTACTTGTGTGTGGTCTCATTGCTTCAGACACATTAGTTTAGCAGTCGTGCATTCTTGCAGAGTGATTCATTTCACTGTCTGGCTTTGTAAGTATGACTTACATTACAGACTTGGTGAATTATTCCTCTTTCATTCTTCTCCGCCTTATTTGACTATTCCTTTCTATCACTTGATTTATTCCCATTCAATTAATTGCCAAGTTCATTAGAATGTTTAATGGTCAAATCAATTCAGTGATCTGTGCACAGTTCACATATGGTGTATTTGTAATGTTGCCTTTTCAATGGCTCCTCTTGTGGCATTGTGTTTGTCGATTCAAGGCTTGTCACATGCTGGTTGACTTTTCCCTAATAAATGTCACCAACTGGCCAAGAAATGGCACTCTCACAAAGCATGGTGCTACAAGCAAAGATATTTCCCTTGACACTTTTGGAGAGCATTTAACACATTTCAGGAAAATTGTGCACTTTCTGAAAGGGATTCCTCAGACAGCTTCCTGAGCAGTTCGAGAAAATATGAGTGGAATAATACATTTCAGTGTCCCCTCTTTCTTTCTTTGGCTTTGGAAGAACATCATGCACGAGAAAGAGAAACATGCAGCAAAGCTAGTAAGCCAGTAGGAGGAGAAAAGACACAACAGCAGACAGAGATGAGAAGGTCAGGCAGTTCATGAGTGATATCTATGTCTCCTACTTAAACGCATCCCTACAGAAACATGATTCATTCATTAAAAAAACATGTGCCTTTTACCAGGTAGGAACCTATTAAAGGGATAGTTCACCCCAAAAATAGAAATTAAAGTGAATGGTGACTGAGTCTGAGCCATTTTGCCTTACATCTTCTTTTGTGTTCTATGAAGGAAAGTAAGTCATACAGCTTTGGAACAGCACGAGGGTGAGTAAAGGGTAACATACATTTTTTTGGGGGGGTAACCTATTCCTTTAAGATATGTTTTTTGAGGGGTTACAGTTGTAAAACGAAGTGCACAATATTACATAAAACATCAAAAGAATAAATTATTCCATATTATTATAATATATAGTAGGCCTCTCATGAGTATTATTATGCATTCTTAATTACACTGAAATATACAATATTGACATATTGACAGAATCTAAAATGTAATCACTTCACAAATGAACGGAATTTAAAGACACAAATGTTTACGAATAAATAAAAAAAACTAAATATGTTTAGCCTTTTACAGAAATAAGAAATGGTTAGGTTTAAGTTAGGGTTGGGATTAACAGCTCACAAATATCTAGAAAATAGTAGTGTAACACAGTTCAATGTAAAGGAGGAGGCGAGAACCAGCTTGACGACATAAATAATATTTTAATGATTAACTTAAACCAAAGACAAACACACACACGACGGACATGTCCGTAAACGATCTCTCTCTCCCGCACAATCCTCCGCAGTCGGCCTTTGTCCCTCTCGGAGGCTTGATGAGCCTGATAAGGGACCGGGTGTGTAGAATCATGACGATAATTGTCACTGTACATTCATTTGTTTATCTGCCTGTTTTATGTTTTGATATTGCTGAAAAGCGGTTATGTTTAGGGGTTGAGGTAGTACTGTGGGATCTAAAAAAAAAAGAAAAATAAATAAATAATGTAACTATATATATATATATATATATATATATATATATATATATATATATATATATATATATATATATATATATATAAAGGAGAAATATTTTATGTTTCAAATGCTATAAATAAGTAATAATGTTTATGCTTCAGATTCTATCAATCACTGCATATTGTACATTTCAGCATCCATCCAAACGCACCAATATGTATGTTTAAATGTTACATACGAATAGCTATGTATAATAATGAGATCAGACTGATAAACCAAAGTCACTGTGAGCCGGTGGCTCTCAATCTGTGAAACAAGAAAAACTTTTGAAGCCATATAGTGTGTTGTGTGAGAAACAGACCGAAATGTAAGTGTTAATTCACCTCTTCACCCATTTTAAACTGGTGTGAGAACAGATTGTTTACATGAGAGCTGCGAGTGCACCTGACACTATGAATGAGAGCTGTGCGTGAAAGACACGCTGCGGTGCAAGCTGAAAGTTTAAACAAGGCAGGAGAAAAGGCAGAGGAAAAGAAATTGCGCACATTGGTTCTTGTGTGAATTGTCAGTATTTTTATTTTTTTTTTGGAATGTGTGAAAGTGAAGGAGATTTGAGGACGGATCAGTCTCCCGTGCCCCCCATGGGGTGCGCCCCACACTTTTAGAACCACTGCTGTGAGCAGTTCATGCTTCCATTATTTACATAATAATTTCTTATGGTTATCACTGTCCTCTGTGTCTGCACTCTGTCTTCTTCTCAAATTAGTACAAGATTTATGGTGTCCATAAAAGACACTCTGCAGAAGCCTGATGAGATGGCACTGTACTTGCTATCTTTCAAGCAAATTGCTGTCTTTCTCAGCATGTGATGCGCTGCAGATATTTCAAGACTGAGATTAGCTAAAATCAGAATGCCAAACTGATATTCTGGGATGAGGGCCAGTGTGTTGGTAAATGTACTGGGATCACAGCTCTTTTACGCAAAAGGTCTTGGAGAAAGAGTCTGTCTGTTACTGTGACGTCGACTGATTGATGGCTACCTGTCCTCCTGCCTCTATTGCCATTACTCACAGCCACAGAAATCGTTTTTCACACAAGCAGAACTATGACCCCTAATCTCACAACTGAGCAGTTGGAGCGACAAACTTTAGGCCTGCCTTTCTTTAGTGACAGTATCTTATGTATTTTATGTCACTGGAAAAAAAACTCTTTCGACTTATGGATAAATTATTTATGCGTAAAGGCTTCTGCGATGCAGATGAGAAAGGCTACAAGAGGCACTTTTTATGCTTTTCATATCTTGGCAAGCCAAATCTGTGTGTGTAATGCTCAAGGCATTTCTCAGCTTTTATGCAAGACAGTGATGGTGACAAGTCCCGGGATCACTACTGATGTTTGTGGAAAAGCTTCAGTCTAGTCAGTTAAGAGCTTTTAAGCACACAAAAAGTCTTGTTAAATATATAGTTCACCCAAAACTGAAAATGTTGTATTCACTCACCCTCATGGCATTCCAAACTTGAACAACTTTCTCCTGCTGAACACAACAGGAGATGTTAGGCAGAATACCTGAGCTGCTTTCTTCCATACAATGAAATTGGATGGTGACTAAAGGCTGTCAAGTTCTAAAAAGCAACAACAACAAAAAAACTCTGTCCTTACAACACGTTTACTATGTATGAGAGCTTTTTGTGAGGAACAGGCTGAATTTAAGCCATTATTCACTGAAAATCTTTCTCGATAGCTGTGGTCTCCATTCTCTTTCATTGCATGTAAAAGAGCAGCTTGGATCCACTATAAATAACTCAATTTGTGTTCCACAACAAAGAAAGTCATAAGGATTTTGTTGTGTTTTTTATTACCATATAATACAGGTTTTGAAACACATGAGGGTGGTTAAAAGATGACTGAATTTTCATTTTTGTCTTAACTATAAGCATTTTCCACCAACTCATGTAGTGAATATGGAAGTGATCTTTGTTTAAAACCTTACTTCTCACCCCATGCAGCTTCCCCTGTCATCAGTCCTCTGGAAAGTTGACATTTTGTCATTTAAGATATATTGTTTTCCATAATTGGATTTTCTGTGCTCTCACTGTCAAGATCCAAAATCACTGACATGCTTTCTTTTTTTTCTTTTCTCCCCCTTTCTCCCTAATTTGGTATGCCCAGTTTCCAATGCGCTGTAGGTCCTTGTGGTGGCATAGTGACTCTATGGGTGGTGGGTGGCGGAGAACGAAACTCAGTTGCCTCTGCTTCTGAGACCGTCAGTCCACGCATCTTATATCATGTGGCTTTTTGAGCACAATATCGCAGAGACCTAGCGCGTGTGGAGACTTGCGCTATTCTCTGCAGCATCCACACACAACTTTCAACGCGTCCCACAAGAACCACATTATAGCGACCACGAGGAAGTTACCCCAATGAGACTCTACCCACTCTAGCAACCGGGCCAATTGGTTGCATAGGAATCCGTTTTCTTGAGTACGTTCTTATTTCGGATGATGTGCAATTCCGGTTGTGTTGTGTATACATAGGGGCATTTGCCCTAAGAGAAATGCAAATTGGAAGTCTCCAGTCCAGCTATGTGTTCATGACTGGTTTCTTCATTTCTGCTCTCACTTGCTCTTGGATGACAGATATACTGATGGACTGCAACCAGAGAGTATGTATTGAAGGAAGTTATCACTTGCCCTCACTCTGACTGATGTCAGCCATGCTATTACTCAAACTAAGGTATGTGATGACTTCTGCTTGCATGATGGTGTTAATATACAGTAAAAATTTGTTCAGTGGGCTTTGGTCCACAGTTGTTTTTGTTCTCAAAATATATGGTCTGAGTTTGCATGATTGTAGTGAGCGAAATGCTTTACTTCCAGTGCTCCATTAGTTTTATACTGCAGACAGCTGGGTGCAGACACAATCTTTCCAAAGGGCACCATCTGACGCTCATACGGGGGAATTCGGCATAATGGGTAGACTGTGAAGAGTGCTTGCTGTGCAGCCTGATGTCAACAGTGTGTTTTAACAGAGCCATAATGTGCTGTGGATCAGTGTTATTATTGTTTTGGACTTTTAATTTAGTTTTTATTTCTATTTTATATTCAGTTTGTTATTACAACACAGTTTGTCTGTTAGTTTTAATTTTTTAGTTTCAGTTTAGTTTTTTTTAATTAAAATTTTAGTTTTAGTATTTTTTATGGCTGCCAAAGCTGAGCGTTTACTGGTGTAATTTAAAAAGTTTAAAATTATGTTTATTTTCATGTTTAATGTGGATTGTAAATTTAGCAAATGTATAATATTGGGCAAAGTTACAAAATACGTAAGCTTGATCCACCTTGTATCATATGTATTTCATTAAATGATTATACATAATTACTAAACTAATCTTTGGGGAGTAAACAATTAAATTCACAAATAATTTTCTCAACCTCATGTCATCCCAGATATATGACTTATTTGCTTCTGCTGAACACAAATTAAGATTTTTAGAAGAATATTTCAGCTCTGTAGGTACTCACAATGCAAGTCAATAGGGGCCAAAACTTTGAAGGCAGCATGAAAGTACTCCATATGACGAGAAGCGACATGATAGGTGTGAATGAGAAACAGATCAATATTTAACTTTTTACTGTAAATATTGACATCAGCAGTCTCCTTGGCAATCATGATGTCAAGCTCGATTACATTTCCCAGCGTCATCCAGACCGCTGCGATCTGAAATAGTAAATGTAATCGAGCTTGAAATCATAATCGTTCCTGTAGACTGCAATTGCAAGATGTACAGTGAAAAAGGAGTTACATTTTGGTCTGTTCTCACCCAAAACAGATTAGATCACTACAGAAGACATGAATTTAACAAATGGAGTCTTATGGATGACTTTTATGCTGCCTTTATGTGCTTATAGAGCTTCAAAGTTTCAGACCCCATTCACTTGCATTGTATGGACCTACAGAGCTGAAATATTCTTCTAAAAATCTTTGTTTGTGTTCAGCTGAAGAAAGAAGGTCATTATAATTTGTGGGTGAACTATCCCTTTTTCTTTTTCTCATTTCATGACCACTTGTGGGAAAAGCAATAATAAAGAAAATGACAGAAATCTGTGATAAGTTTATAAACAAGTAAAAGTTAACTTAATTATATGATGTGAAATTGTAGAAGAAAACATAAAAAACAATTTAAAATATGATATATATATATATATTTATTCTAGAGAATAATTTTCCCTCTGTCCCACTTTACCAGTAGGCCCTTAAACGCATCTGGAATTTGATCAAAAGAGGATCTTCAAAAGTTCTACTTACAGTATTGAATATTTCTTAAGTTTATCTTTTGACTAAGGTAGAAGACATCCTAAGCTTTCTTCAAAGGTAAAACATTAGGTTATGTATCATTTGGATCATTATTCAAAGTGTCAAGAAAAGAAGAATTTCCAAAATATCCCACTTTGCCCATATTCACCATATTATGTCATAAACTAAAACTAAAATGAATTTTCGTTAACTTAAATAACACTGCTGTGGATCACTTCTGTGTTGGCGTCAGTGAACATAACTGGTTTAACAGAAAATACTTGTCAAAAATGGTGTCTGCATTGATCAACAGGGCATCATTGCCTCCAATTTCATATTAATGCTGATACTGGCACTTTCTGCACTTTAAAAATGTTTTGTCAGGCAACCTAAAAAAATTGCTTTATGTGGTAGCACCTAAATTAACTGTATTTATTTATGTCAGAATTATTAATTGGTCTGACTAAATAAACTTGAACACCAATGAAAGTCATTTTTACGGGCTAGACCAAGTTAACAATTGCAGTTTGTTTGTATAAGGGAAAAGAGCAAATTCAACTGTTTTCTGTATTTTAGGCAAACTGAATATAGTCCACGTATTCACAGTTTGATAACATTTTGTTCATCCCAAGTATATTAGGTCTTAAGCCACGACCAGCCATGAGGGGAACTACGTATGTGGAATAACATACTAGATCTTCCAAATACATCTGTGTTTGCAGTAACTGTAACTTTTATTTTCTTCAGTATTCCCAGACTCAGAAAAAAGTTTCTTCAAATAAGTTACAGATCACATCTGGTAAATAGTTATGTTGCTGACAAATGATTGCATGACAAGCCAAGAGGATGTTTGGGGGCCTGGGATGCTTTTCAGATGTGTTTTGATTATGGAAATTGAGGATTGACAATGTGAGCAGAGACAGAGATGGGGGGAGAAAAAAGCAAAGGTGCATGAGACGTGGTTGTTAAAAACACATTAAGCACACACAGTTTTAATAGTTTTGATAATGATCAGACAAAATTAAAGTTCCCCTTCTGTCACTCACTCGATGTTGTGTCGATGTAGTGACACTAGGGGGGTCTCTTGAGAGCCTCGGTTACCTTTTATCTTTGAGAAAAGGCCAATGAGAATTGGCGAACACATCTTCCTCAAGATGCCCTTCCGTCTTTGTATCATTCCTGGATGCTGTCATTACCGCTCCGCTTCTGACGGCCACGGGCGCTGCGAGAACATGACCATGGCAATGTTGCGGTCGCGGCTTTCCTTCTGCCAGGGGAAAGCCACTCTAGCCGCCCCCCACATCGCACCTTCTACCCACGGGTATAGGGCCAGCGCGGCTGGAGCTGGAGGCGATTTTGGGAGCTTAACAGGTGCAGTTTCGCCAGGTAAATCCCTGCAGACCACCCGTTCCCCAGCCACTGTCCGGTTCCAAGATGAGACCGATTCGCCTTACCGCCAGTCTGATGTCTCTTTCGGAGCCCCTGAGCTGGATGAGAGTTTCGCCGCTGCATCGGAGAGCGTCTTGGCAGACTACAACACTGAGGACTCGACAGGGTTATCGCCTTTGGGTGTGCCGGCTCAGACTGAGGCTGACGGCAAGCTGATTTCGACAAGGCTCCCTTTCTCAATGCCCCCATCTCCCAGATCGGCTTATTCGGCGACACCGTTGAGGACATCGTCCAGCAGTTCTCGTCGGTGAAGTAATAGATGGATGCCATCCAACACATCTTGCCCCGCCACGGCTCAAGATCCTGCAGCGCGTCCCCCTGCGGAGGTGAAAACCCAGGCAGCTCCGGCCCCAGTGCAGAGCTCCCTCCAGGAGGCGGATGCCCCCCGTCTCACGAACCAACCCCCAGACCCGGAAGGCTCCCAAGCGCTCCTGAGACGGGCAACCCAGGGAGGGAGATGTTTGCCCCGGAGCTGGTGTTCAGACCACTCCATCCCCCTGTGGAGGGCCGGGTGGAGTATCTTTTGTTTCCTTTTCTTTGTTTTCCACACATTGTCACAAGAAAAGCAGTTTCCTCACTTCCTGGGTCACTTAGCCGGGGGCTTACTCAGACTCTCGTTCAAGATGCAGACGCAGAAACGAGGAGAATGAATTTCTGTGTAAATTCTTCATTGATTAATTCTTAAATAAATTGTCATATTCAATTTAAACTCTTTAACACACAAGTACTTAACATCATGTTGAGTAGACTCAAACAAAGATTACAGACATAACACAAATTTAGAAGTGTCTTTAACTCTATGTATATATGTATTGACCTATGCATTAAACATATAAAATCTTCCATACATAAATCTTCAATCTCTCACTCTAACTTCTATTTATGTTAAGATTAGGAGAATCTGAACTAGACAAAAATGCTTTATAAAGTCATAAGAATTTATTCAAACACAAACTCTTTGGCCTAGAAAAAGATACTTTTCAAATCTTACTTTTTTGTAAGTAAGAAAGAAGAAAGTGCTTTACTTACTGAATCTTTGAGATCAATGGCGAATTTAATAAGCCATTACTCATTGTAGAAGATTAAAATAGCTCTTTACCCGTACATGACAACCTTGACACTGTTAAAAAGCCTCTGCTTTTTGGCTTACACCATTCTGACCTTTAGCACTTCTGTCTTCTACAGAGGGAGGGACAAGCGTGGGGCAATGAACCTCTAAGCCGATCTCTAGAGCAGAGCCCCGAGGCTGGCCCTGTCCACACGCTTGCTGCCACATTCCAAAACTGGCTTGTCAATCACTTTGCCAAGGCCCTGAAACTGTCTGACCCTTTTTCATATTAATGATTTTCCAGTGGGCTTTGCTGTCAGAGACCCACACTGTGAAGCTGTGGTGAAAGATGAAGGAGACACGTAGACACAAGTCATCCCCCTGCGCTCACACACTACTGATTTGTTACTGCAGACTCAGGCGTCCTACTAACATGAATAAAAGATAGGAAGGACCTTAAGGGATATACCTCACCCTGCCTTTTATACCTCAGCCAGACCAAAGAAAAGAATGTTTTTTTGTGTAGATGTGTGTGGGTAATGTCTTCTACTTGTAATCTATTGGTGTTCGGTTTTCATTATTAGTGATTCCCATACGAAAAAGTCATCTACAGCCTATTTCACAAACAATAAGATACTAGGATTCAAAAAGTTTTTGTTTTTTGTCAATTGTCTTCAATCAGCAGGCTGTAGAATTGCATTGCAGAAAAAAATGGCCTAAGCAATTAATATCATGAGAAGCTAGCTGGGTTTTAGCTTTGGTCTTGCTAAAATACACTGGAACATTTTTGAAATGGTAGGTAACCTGAAATGTGCGTCGTATGGTAGCATGTAAATGAACTGTTTTTTTTTTATTTATTTACAAATATTTTTTATAAATTTGGTTACACCAATCATAGTTATTTTTAAGGGTTAGATCAAATATGAATTAATCCTTGAGGTAATATGTCACAATTCAGCAGAGAAGAACAGATGCTCAGGACCCAAAAGCAGAGTTGAACAAAAACAATGGAAGTTATTCATACCAAACTAAAGGAAAAAACTTGAACTACCCATTAGGGGAAAACACTAAGTCCAGGGCAGAGCTAAATGAAAAGAGGCTGAGGCAGATGAAATAGGAACCAGGACCAACTGGACAGAGAACAGGAACAGGGATGAAACAGGACCGATTGAACATCATCAACATACAGACAAGACCGACTGGAAAACAAGCACACAAGACTGGAAACAAGACGAACTGGCACTGGACAGCAAACATGAGAAGACTAAATAGGGAGAGAAATCAAAGGGGTTAACAGGGGACAGTTGATGCAAATTTACTAATAATAAGCAAACGAGAAGGCAGGATATGACGTAAGACAGAGAGACATCCAGCGATTGAGAAACAAAACAAAGCCAGATGCTCTCACAAGACAACAAAACACTCTAATGGCATGAGCGCACATCGCCAAGAGAATAAGTCAATATACGCCCATGCCAACCGACAGACAAGACAAGAGAATGCTTAGCAACCCCACACAAAGTGATGCCACACATTCTCACACTAAACGAAACCTGAGTGTATATTGCGATGCAAATGCCATGCGATGCATGCAACAGGCGACAAAAATACACCTGTGCAAGAGTTTGGCAATACAGGACAAGACATGGAACATAAGTGTCTGGAACCCGACACCAAAACCCGAAAACGAACCAGACAGAAGGGTCAGGATCCAGACACCATGCTCCTGACATGAAACTTGACCAGCAAAGAGCGCATGACAGGGAATTCAACCACAACGGTGCGCTCACACAAAAACAGACAATGAAACACACGACAGACATGGGACGATAATGCCATGGTCCTGTCAGACAGAAACCCAGACTGACAGAGTGACAGGACCGTGACAGTAACATTTGCATGTTACAATTAAATGTTTTCAGTTTACCACATACAAAATTCCAGTTGTAGCATACAGAAAGCCACCAATACATTTTTACTATAAATTTAGACATTTTAACTGATATCATTATATCTATATATAAACAGGGTTGGCCCATTGGCCCGCTCGGTAATCCATCCCTGCCAGGCACGATCATTTTATCAAGAAAATTCACGTTGGATCATAATTTCTTTTTTTCTAATAAGACCTTTGATATTAGGGCAAAAATTGTATTCTTGATAATAATTGTTGTATTGTTTTCATGTAAAAATATCTAAAAATCCTTCAAACAAGATCAATAGAAACAACACTGCATAAGATATTTTGGCTTTTCATAGAATGTATTTTTAACATGTGTGTTTTGTCTTACTGTACTGGCAGAGTTTTTATAGTCAAAACAAGAGAACAAATCTACCAGTGCTGAAGAAGTAATCCAAAGTATTTAGAATACATTACTGACCTTGAGTAATCTAACGGAATTACATTTTACAGCATGTATTTTGTAATCTGTAGTTAAATACATTTCAAAAGTAACCCTCCCAACCCCCTCTCTCTCTCTCTCTCTCTCTCTCTCTCTCTCTATATATATATATATATATATATATATATATATATATATATATATATATATATATATATAATATTTTAATCCTGACCAGTTATGAATTAGTTATTTTGTGAGTTATGGAGTTGGACAATTGCCTTAGGGCTTAGCTTTAAATTATACAGCATCGCCTGTTTATGAATAATGATGTCATGTTTGATGTCAAAATGGTTAAACTTGCATATGTAAAATCACAAGCCATCAGCTTTTTCCATACAGCCAAATTTGACCTGTGAGTTTAAGAAAGTAATTAGCATTATGTTGATGTGTATATCAATACTGTAGCAACCACTTGCAGTACAGTTTGTCTGAGACTGATTTGAATTTTGAAAAACAAATTAGAATTGATTGCATAGCACAAGAAGATGTTGTCTAGGTAGTTGTTGGACTGTGGTTACAGTTTGATGAACCTGTCAAATGTGTATGTCCCAGTATGTGCTGTTTCTAATACAGCAAACAAATCATGCTTCTGTGTTAGTTGGTGGAACTACTGTAGATACATACAGCAGTGTCTCGCCGCTGTATTAAGACTGCATTTTCCCAGAAAATTCAGTCTATCCTGGGCAAAAGAAGTCTTTGCAGTGAGGAATGTTGGCTGCAGATAGATTATTGTGGAGAAAGTTGGATTCAAGTAAATTTGTTTGAGTGTTCTGAATGTGTCAGAACCTCATTGTAGCATCTCAGACACATTTTTAATTATGTATTTTATGTAAAACATGAATATAATATTATAACTATATCACGTACTAGTAATACTGTTCTGTTCTGTACTGTACTGAAAGTGTTCTGAATCGTCAATAACTTTTTGTATGTTGTAATTTGATGTGACAAAGCCACTGTTGTTTTGTTCCATTTTGCTTGTTATTATTTCTGATTTGGTCCTGATTTACTGTAACACTGTAGGCTTAAGGTTATCATTTTATCCCATCATTCAAAATATTTTAATAGAACTGTGATTTATCATATTTTTATGAATTAATTTAACTTCCAGTATAATCATACTCTGATCAGCATAAATTTGTAAAATAACTTAATTAATTCAAATAAAACTTTAATTTTTTCCTTTTTAGGTCATCCTCATTCTCACAAAGTACTACCATGCAGACTCCAACAAAGTTCTTGAGAGTTCCCTCTGGAGGTAAGTGATTAAGCTTTCCCTACTAGGCCAAAATTGTGTACCAGTGGCGTGCACAGACCTCAGCAGGGACAGGAGCGAAAGGATGAAAAGTAGCACTTATATATACTTAACTTATTCTTTGTCTTTTGAGTATTTAAGCATTTTACTTGTATTATAAACATAATTTCTTCCATCATTTCCTTTTTGACAAATAATAGCCTATTCTTTTATATTCCTGAAAAAAATATCTGCACAGTGCCTTTTTTTGTTAAAGGGCTCTAATCTTTTCACTTCTCTCATCTCTGCACCCTCACTATCATTTGATCTCTGCTGCTTCCATTCTGACCTCGTCAACATGGTTTTGAATCCCACATGTCCAAAAATGGTAATACCATACTATTTCTCTGAAATTGATTAGTCTACTAGTTTAAACATAAAACACTCTGTCTTTGCTCCTTCAGTTTATGCCAGTTTTCTATAAAATACCTATTACATTTCTATCAATGAAAACAATGTGACTGCTCACTTTATAATTAATAAATCTGCCTACACTACAGGTGTGCCATGTGATGATGGAAATTATAGCAATCGAGTATTAATCTGTTGATGAACTTACAACACATAAAGTGGACATTTGATCTGACCTGTGTTGGTTTGCATTTATAGTTCTGCATTGGTGTGTCTCATCAATGTGTCTGAATACATGTGTGAGTACACAGCCAAAATTCCAAATATATATTTCATAAATAAACAAAAGCAATGCAATCATTGTAATTTCTGATCTGTAAAAATAACACTGTGAAATGTACAGGAACTGGTTGGCAGCAATTAGCTAGTAAGATTCTGTAGTACATTACACAGTATGCTTACTGTAAATGTAATCACAGTACCTATAAAATACTATAATTGTTATTACAGTAATAATCACAGTACTGTAATTGTCATCAGAGTAATAGGATGCTGTATTTTGTATCACAGCAAATATTATAGTACTGTAAAAGGCATTACTGCATTAATTTTAAAACTGTAAATTAATGACTGTAAAATAATTACATACTGAAAAATTAAGACACTGTTTTTGTCACAAAAATTACATTTATTTGTAACTTTATTCAACTTTCAACCTTATACATTTGAAAATACATAGGCACTAAATAGATTTTATTTAGAATTTTTATTTTGTACAACAACAACACTACATTCCCGAACACCCAAATCCTTCCTTATTGTTCAAATTACCCTGACAATGTAAACTGCATGGCCTGAAATGTATTGTTTGAGGAGTTTTAGTTCATTTGACTGTACTTCTAGAGACAAATATAAAAAACAAAGGGAAGGAATTGTTAATCATAAAGATATGTGCAAGTCCTCTATTGTTTTATATTTGCTTTCTGAGACTCGCTGACAGTCACATGTATCCTAGTAACGTTGATTCAATGTGAAAAAACACAAAAACATCACTTTGTAGAAAACTCTGTCACTCAAGATATTTTCAAGTAATTTTTACAAACAAAACAGTAAAATCCAAGCTCTGGAAGCAATTAAAATGATCATGATAAAAGTGGAAATGTATAAAAACACAAATTAAATATGAACCAAAACTAAGACTGACTTTAATGTTCCTGAACTGGATTCTGCTTCCTGAACTGGATACTTCTTCTTGGGCTGGAGTCTTCTTCCCTGCAGTGGAAGGAATTAGTTACTAATATAGAAATGTATAGGCAAGACGGATGACTCAATTACGATTTTTGTTGACTCATTACTTCCCATTAGAAACACCACAATATGTTTCTACTATTGACAACACTACATAAAAGGGCAGTAGCATGGTACAATAGCACACACACACACACACACACACACACACACACACACACACACACACACACACACACACACACACACACATGTTGTGTTTCCATGTTTTATGGGGACTTTCCATAGACATAATGTTTTTTATACTGTACAAACTTTATATTCTATCCCCTAAACCTAACCCTACCCCTAAACCTAACCCTCACAGAAAACTTTCTGCATTTTTACATTTTCAAAAAACATAATTTAGTATGATTTATAAGCTGTTTTCCTCATGGGGACCGACAAAATGTCCCCACAAGGTCAAAAATTTTGGGTTTTACTATCCTTATGGGGACATTTGGTCCCCACAAAGTGATAAATACACGCTCACACATACACACACACACACACACACACACACACACACACACACACACACACACACACACACACACACACATGTTGTGTTTCCATGTTTTATGGGGACTTTCCATAGACATAATGGTTTTTATACTGTACAAACTTTATATTCTATCCCCTAAACCTAACCCTACCCCTAAACCTAACCCTCACAGAAAACTTTCTGCATTTGTACATTTTCAAAAAACATAATTTAGTATGATTTATAAGCTGTTTTCCTCATGGGGACCGACAAAATGTCCCCACAAGGTCAAAAATTTCGGGTTTTACTATCCTTATGGGGACATTTGGTCCCCACAAAGTGATAAATACATGCTCACACATACACACACACACACACACACACACACACACACACACACACACACACACACACACACACACACACACACACACACACACACACACACACAAAAGTGCATTATTAAGACCCACGCCCTGTGCTCTGTGTAACAGTGAATAAGGTCTAACAATAAACTTGAAATCTGGAGTAATGTCTTTATGAAGTATTCAAGGTACAAATTAACAAAATTAACAGTCTCACCTGGTAACAGTCTCACCTGGTATCAGTCTCACCTGGTATCAGTTGTTCTGCCAGTCATACTCATGAAGTCCCCGATGAACGATGCACATGTGGATTGAGGGACTCATTCTTTCATTGGACCTGGACCTTGGAAGCACACTTACTCTGCTCTGGATTTATCCTGACAAAAGAATCCGTAAATATAAAGGACATCATACATTACCTTAGCCAAAAAGATAAACAGTGATAGTTTGGATTCTTACCCTACATGGGAGTGTAATACATCCACCAAGTTCCTATCCTATCAAAGTTTTGTTTCACCTCGGGCATCTTCAGTACTTGGTAACTTATGCCTCACGGTAGACAGCAAGAAAAACGAGTGACAAGGGTTGGGAGTGTTACTTTTGAAATTTATTCCACTGCAGATTACAGAATACATGCTGTAAAATGTAATTTGTAAAATCAGTATCATTCTAAATACTTTGGATTACTTCTTCAGCACTTGTTTTGACTATAAAAACTCACAGTAAGACAAAATACACATGTTAAAAACACATTCTCTGAAAAAACAAAATATCTTATGCAGTGTTGTTTCTAAAATAAGATCAATCAAACTGATCTTATTTGAAGGATTTTTAGATATTTTTACAGGAACAAAATACAACAATTATTATCAAGAATATAATTTTTGCCCTAATATCAAAGGTCTTACTAGAAAAAATAAATTATGATCTAACGTGAATTTTCTTGATAAAAAAATATGATCGTGTCTGGAAACATGTGCATGTAAAATGGCTAGAAATAGCATTTTAATCTAAAGCTGACAATTTACACGAGGTTTATTTCTATTTCTTCTGCTCTAAACTTACTTCAAACTTACTTCAAACTTCTCCGTCTGCTCGTATGAATGTGACACATCATACGAAAGTGTTTCACTGCTGTTCAAATGCACTTCGGATCACATCATTTATATTATAAATGTTTTCTATCTGAAAGGACTAAATATTAAATGAAACAAATGACAATAAAATGCAAAGTAATCTCTTCAGTAATCAAAACACTTTTTGAATGTAACTGTATTCTAAATACCAATTACTTAAATAGTAACTGTAGTGGAATATTGTTACTTGTATTTTGCATTTTAAATACGTAATCCTGTTACATGTATTTCGTTTCTACCCAAACCTGGTGACAAGCTTCTCCAAACGGAGCAACGCACCAACACACAAATAAACACAGGCACACACACACAATTCCAATGTAACTTTTATCCAGTAATGTTACTTCTACACCAAACTGATGACGTTATCATCTATGTCACCAGATAACAAAATCTATCAAATTTTCATGTCCATATATTTTCTTTTGTTAATAATATGCACATTAGCTTACTAGGTAAGGACAGTGCCTCTCTCTACTTCTCTCTCCCAGTGCACTCTTAAAGTTAAACACATATGTAACTTTACAGAAGAAACTGTGCTAAATTAACACAGCATTGCAAAATAATGAGCAAAGTTACCTTGCTGAAGTCAAAGACTGAAGAAATTGTGGAATCTTGTCAGTAAGCTCTTGCAACAAAATAGTGTGGAGAAAAGCAGGTGGCCATCAACTTATCGTTACACTCCCATCATTTGTGCAACTCATTTGTGCAACATGTTGGGTCCTGGGTGATAACAAAAACTAGAAAATGTCTGTGTTGGAAATAATACAAATGCAGTGTACCATCAGCAAAGACAGATTATTGCTTCTACTGCTGAAAAAAAACAAAACATCCTGCTCAAAATGACTGTATTGTGATTCACAGGAAAAATTTATTAACTGTAGAATTCACCCGCCAAATATATTTGACCATGATGCTTTGCAGATCTACAGCAACATGCTGTATACAGGTTTTACATTAAGCATTTGTTCATTATACAGTAATACTGCTGTGAAAACTACAGAAATTTGATACAGTGTGAATTCAAATTATTTATAAAATTATTGTAGCATCAAAAATGAGTTCAAAGTTTGTAAGCCATGTTTAGATACATATTATTTATTATTCATGGTGCCTGCATTGAAAGCAGAAAATAAATGTGGAAATTACTGTGTGCTTGCTCTTGAGTCGCTTAAATAATAATACATAAACATGTTTTGGAAAAGAAACATGAAAAAGAAAGCATCAAATAATTAATAACTACTTGCCTTTTAAAGACTTTACAAGCAATATAACCTATATATATATAGGTTATATTTTTAAAAAAACAGGCTGTTTTTAATTTACTGACAAATTAGAAGTGCTCTGTTTCCATAACTTATAAAATATGATTTTTTACTCTACAAAAACTGTCAAACATATGGTCAAATCATTGTGCCGATCGGAAAGTTATTTCACTCACATATTAAATTAATATCAAGTAATGGCCTGGAGAAAAAAAGCTTTTAGAGTTTATATCTAAACAGATATCTTTTGTCACGTTTTACTTGTAACTTCATGAAACGCACGCAGAACAAAAATAGCAGACGCTCCGTGACGCTACTTTGATACTCCGGTGCGAATTCAAAACAACTTTTTGCTCCCTCAAAGGGCACTGCTGCAGGAGGGGATGCCACTTGAAAGCTCGTTCCAAACGAAAGTGAGAGAATGAATGGGACCTTCCACAAGACGAAGGGTTCATTCATACACTTATTCTGTGTTCCCTTCAGGGTGAATACAGGGCATAGTGAGGATCACTTGTGATTAGAATCCACCCTCGATCTGCACCTAAAAGAAACCTACGCTTTATTTTCTTTAATACCCCTGCGATTTACAAAGAAACCTCATAATAACACATTATTACTGTTATTGTGAGATTTTTAGAAGATCTTAATTTAGTTTTATTTAATTATATTTATATTTTTATTTAATTATTCAAATTTGAACTTTTTTTCTGTTCAACCAGAAGGGACCCTTTAGATTTGTGAATGAAAGGGGCTCGCGCCCCTGCCGCCCCTGTTCTGTGCACGTCTTGTGTACCATGACATTGTGACATTTTAAAACGTATCGGTTACCTAACGTAACCTCGGTTCTCTCTAGATGAGGGAACGAGTATTGCGTAAGCTAGCTTACGCTACGGGAAAGATTCATCTTTTCTGAGATATTGAAGCCAAAAAATTATCCTTAATTTTTGTATCCATTGTCAACGCAGTGCGGCAGCTGCAGACCTTGAGCGCGCTAGCTAGCGAGCTCATAGGTTGCTCTGTGGCAACTGCTGCAGCCTATAGACGAGCTTGGGCGAACTCGCGATCCAATGAGAGGCGTCCGCGCTCACTGCATCAAAGCCCGCCAAAATGGGCGTGACTAGAGTGCATATAAGCGTAGTTCGTAGGCTGGAACCCTGGTTTTCATTGACTGAAGCGAAAAGTCGCCGTGGCGCGAAGCACGGCCGGTTACGCAATACTGCTCCCTCATCTAGAGAGAACTGAGGTTACGTTAGGTAACCGATACGTTCTCTTACGAGAGGTTCTCTCAGATATGCGTAAGCTAGCTTACGCTCACGGGAACCCATTGTCAATGCCGCGCGCCAAGCATCCACTGTATGAGCCCCAGGGAATTAAGGGGGACCCGGGGAGCCCTTATGAGTGGGGAAATAATATTTGGCCGGCAAGAATGCGGGTCATTGATTGTGTAATACATAAGCACATAGTGGGAAGGGAGCGACAGAGGGCGGTGCCGGTCTGTGTGGAATGTGTCCCATCAGTGCAGCTCACCAGGGAGCTGTAGCGTATTAAACTGCTAGTAGTTTTGCCTGCAGAGCGGGCACTTCCATATTGTAAAATCTGACAAAGGTGGAGGGGAAGTCCATCCCGCTGCCACACATATGTCGTGAATGGAAATCCCGCTGGACCATGCCCACGAGGATGCCATGCCTCTAGTGGAGTGAGCCCTAATGCCCAACGGGCATGGCAGGTCTTTGACGCCGTATGCAGCAGCAATAGCGTCCACTATCCATCTAGATAGTGTCTGTTTCGAGGCGGCGAGACCTTTGGTGCGCCCTCGAACGAAACGAAAAGCTGCTCAGAGCGCCTGAAAGCGGTGGAGCGTGCAGTATACAATCTCAGTGCTCTGACCGGGCAAAGGAGATTGGCGTCGCGTTCGCTATCGGTGCTGGCAGCGCCGATAGGGAAATGACCTGTGCTCTGAAAGGAGTACCGATCACCTTGGGAACATAGCCGTGTCTAGGCTTTAAAATGACCTTGGAGTCACTTGGTCCAAACTCAAGACACGCAGCGCTGACAGACAGCGCGTGAAGGTCTCCCACACGCTTGGCTGATGACAGGGCAGTCAGAAAAATGGTTTTGAGTGAAAGGTATTTCAAATCCACGGATTGAAGTGGTTCGAAAGGGGGCTTTCATAGTTTCGAGAACTATAGAAAGATCCCAGATAGGAACCGATGGGGGCGCGGGGGTTCATCCTTCTAGCTCCCCTGAGGAAGCCGGATGACCAGCTCGTTTTTACCCCATGACTGGCCGTGCAGGGGTTCAGCGAACGCCGCAACGGCCGCCACATACACTTTGAGCGTGGATGGGGATCTGCCCTTATCCAGCAGCTCTTGTAGAAATACGAGCAGCGACGACACCCCACATGTCCGCGGGTCCAGGTCTCTGTCGGTGCACCATTTTGAGAACACAGACCATTTTGACGCATAGAGTCTTCTTGTGGAAGGGGCTCTAGCGTGTATGATGGTGTTTATTACTCCTTCTGGCAGAGCGACGGGTAGTCGTTGATCACCCACGCATGCAGCCCAGCTCTGAGGGGATGCCAGATTGTGCCGCGAGCTTGAGAGAGGAGATCTGCTCTCACTGGGATGGGCCACGGCGCTGTCAGTGACAGCTGCGTAAGCTCCGGGAACCATGTGTGATTCTCCCAACGCGGGGCTATGAGGAGCACCGAGTGACGCGTTTCCTGATCCTCTGCATTACCTGTGGCAATAGCGAGACGGGAGGGAAGGCGTAAGCGGGCGCCTGGGCCAGTCCTGGGCCAGCTGCCCTCGCTCGAGAAAAATATTGGGCAGTGAGAGTTCTCTTTGGACGCAAAGAGGTCTATCTCTGCTCTGCCGAATAGGTGCCATAACGCCTGGACTGTTTGAGCGTGCAGGGACCATTCCCCTGGGGGAATATTGTCTCTGGACAGTCTGTCCGGGCCGCCGCTCAGGTGGCCTGGCACGTGCGTCGCCCTCAGCGAGCGCAGGTGGCACTGGGACTAACTCAGTATGCGTTTCGTCAGATGGAAGAGGTTCCTGGATCTGACACCGCCCTGACGGTTTAGGTAGGATACCACAGATCTGTTGTCCGAACGGACCAGGACGTGGTGACCCTGAATGACCGGGAGAAAGCGCATGAGCGCATACTCGACCGCTATCATTTCCAGACAATTTATGTGAAGGAGCTTTTCCTGAACTGACCATAGGCAGAAAACCGGAGAGCCCTCGCAGACCGCGCCCCAACCCGTGTTGGACGCGTCTGTCGAGACGACTTTTCGGCGAGATACAGCTCCCATTGTCACTCCCAGCTGATACCATTCGGCCACTGTCCAGGGCTGCAGAGCTGATATACAGGTCTGAGTCACCTTGATGGGCTGGCGGCCTGTGGCCCAAGCCCGGCGAGACGCGCGGGTGTTTAGCCAATGCTGAAGCCGGTGGCAACAGATCCCTTAATGACTTGTTGAGGTTTCCCCTGAAGAACTCCACCAAGGAATACTCGGGGAGGTCTGCCACATTTGCTACCTCCAGAAACTCACGAATGTGATCCTGCACTGGGCGGTCCTCCTGCTTGAGGCAGAGCAGCCTGTAGTTTGCCTGGTGGACTGCTATATCCATTTTGCTGGTCAGTCGTTCTGTTAGGCTTCAGACGAGGGCAGACGAGGAGTGAGGATCTAAATGCAGTACTTTATTAACTTAACAAGAAAACACAGAATAAATCAAAACACAGGGCAGACAACAGGGGATCATGACACATATACATTATGTGTCTTAAAATGTATTCACTAATTCTACAAAATTACATTTAGGCTACATTTAGAATTTTTTTTTAGAATCTATGTGTATTGCAAGCTTCAGCTGAGACCAGGCCTCAGAAATACTCAACTGTGTATATTACATTTTTGGTTTCAAAATTGCAGTTCATATTTGTTCATTTAAAAAAAAAACTTTTCAGTTTTCCTTTTAAAGATATTCCACCAGGTACGAAGCAAAATTATATGTGGAGATTATAACCAAATGCCATAGTTCATAATATAGTGTCACATTACCATTGTTTTGTCCTGGTTCTCTCTTAATGTTGGTTTCCACTGTTCTCTAGGGTGTGATAAGAGAGTCCAGCGCCTTTTACGTGAACTTAGAAATGACTTAATTAGGAATGCTGAGAGCTTTTCCTGGTTTTCCTACAATATGTGGTAATTTCCTCACACTTCCCACTTATTTGCAGCTAAACCTGACCGTGTAATGACTGCCAACCAGGGGTGCGTTTCCCAAAAACATTGTTAGCCGACAGTGGTCGTAAGTCCCATCATTACCAGCATAGTTATTTTAATTTTATTTTATCTGTTCTTTATTTAACCAGGAAATAAAACTCACTTAGATTTAGAATCTCTTCTACAGAAGTGTCCTGGACAAGACAGGCAGACGAAGATGTTTACAGTCTTAAATAACATATAACGATACAAATACAAATAGAAAATACATTCTCAAAGTTAAAAGTAGAAAAATATTTAAAAACATTTACAAATTGATATATCTTTCTCAAATTCTCGAATAACATATTTAAAAATACACATTGAAATAATTTTGTAGAATGTTCCAATCACAGGGGGCAGGATAGCAAAAAGCATGTTTCCCTAATTCTGTTTCAAACAAATAGTACCAAAAGGGTACACATTCTGAGAGCATAAGGAATACGTCACAGCACATTTCTTTTGGGTATAAGAACAGAGATATGGTGTGAAGAAGCCCAGAATATATTTATAGATGAACAGATACCAATGCTTTCGTCTACGTGTGGACAATGAGTGCCAAGTGACCCTATTATACTGCTAACAATGATGAGTAGTAAAGTTACAATTTGTTATAAATCTAATAGGATAGGAGGGTGCATATTTATACAAAACATTTTCTTAATCAAGCACAGGCAGAAAATTAGTTGAGACTAGTTTCTTACTACTTTTTTTTTTTTTTTACATCAAATGAAAAACAAGACTTTTTTCTGAATAAACAAAATTGCTTTACCTTGAGTTTTGTCCCTAAATGATTTACATGAGACTTAAAAGGTAACGATACATCAAGTATATAACCAAGATATTTATATTCAGATACATACTCTATTATAGTACCCTGCAAAGTGTGAAGAGATGCTAGATTTGTTGTTGATTTCTTTGAGTTAGAGAAAAACTTGGCTCTAGTTTTATCAGCATTTAAAACAAGTTTTAAGCTATAACGCCTTTGTTGCACAACATCAAATGCAGACTATAGTTAACACACCATTTGATGTATAGTGGGAGCACAACAATACATAAAAGTGTCGTCAGCATAGAAATGAAAACTATAATTTATAATATCAAAATCAAGGCAATTAATATAAATAGTAAAAAGTAGTGGCCCCAGAACAGACCCCTGAGGAACTCATTTACATTTGGCAGACGCTTTTATCCAAAGCAACTTACAGTGCAATTATTAAAGGGACAATCCCCCCAGAGCAACCTGGAGTTAAGTGCCTTGCTCAAGGACACAATAGTGGTGGCCGTGGGGTTTGAACCAGCAACCTTCTGATTACCAGTTATGTGCTTTAGCCCACTACACCACCACTCCATCTGTAAAGGCGCAGATGAGTGACCTTCCGTTTGCACCTATTGTGTTCTGTCATTTAAATAGTTTGCAAACCAAGATATAGTGTTATCAGATAGTCCTATATTTTTAAGTCTATGTTTCAGTATTTGATGATCGACAGTATTGAAGGCTTTAGATGAATCGATAAAAAGGGATACACAATGGTGTCCTTTATAAAGGGCCTAGATGATGTCATTCATGACCTATATAGCAGCTGTAGTGGTACTGTGTTTTTTCCTAAAGCCTGACTGCTTAACAGATAAAATATTATTTTCAGATAAAGACAATTGTTCACTGATAAGGGTTTCCAAAACCTTTGAAAGAATGCATAGTTTAGAAATAAGTCTATAGTTATCCAATTTAGTAGGATCACCACCTTTTAACTAAGGAAAAACAAAGGGAGATTTCCACATCTTTGGGATTTCATTTGAGTATAAGGTAAGATTAAAGATAAACGTTATTGGAGGGGAAATTAAATCTGCTTCTTATAAGTTCTAATTGATTTGGACCAGCTGACTTATTTGTATCTAGTAATTTGAGAGCTGTTTGAACCTCATGGATCGTAAACTGTCGAAAACTAAAATGAATTAAAAACACATTGTTTCAAAGCAGCTTTACAGAAAATCATGCATTAACAGAAAATGAAACTGTAATATCTATAATGACTTAGAGTCTTCATTGTGTAGTTTGATGAAATATGATTGTGATTTGAACGGAAGGTCACTCATCTGGGCCTTTACAGATCACCAAGGGTGGAGTGGTGGTGGTGTAGTGGGCTAAAGCACATAACTGGTAATCAGAAGGTTGCTGGTTCAATTACTTATTTAAAAATAAGTAATTAAATAATAATTGTGTTTAGAAACCCAGTGAGCATGCCAAAGGCGACTGTGGCAAGGAACACAAAACTCCATAAGATGTTGGTTAATGGAGAAAAATAACCTTGGGAGAAACCAGACTCACTGTGGGGGCCAGTTCCCCTCTGGCTAACTATAATGACATTATTACTTAATTATGTATAGTGCAAGTCATGGTTTAAAATGATTAAACTAAGTAAGTTTTAAGGGTCAGTGTTTAAACAAAGATTCTATGTCCATGTTAATGCACAAGTGCCATTTTTGGTTGCATTCCAAATGGGATAGCTCAGCTTCTGTAGGTCACTTCATAGGGAGAACAATCATTATATATCAAACTGAATTTTCAGTTAAAATTGCTTAAAAAGTTTAAAAAGTTTTGGAGTAATACATATTTGAGCCTTCCACTGCTCTCACAGTGAATGGTAAAGACTTAAGACAGGGAAAGACAGGGAATAGGGCACAGGGATGATCTGTTCTGAATAGAACACACCCATTTCAAGAGTGCACATGTGCTTTTGTGCTCAAGTCTGATGTTGAGAATAACACATCTAATTCAGTGCAATGCATCTCATTACACTGTGCAGGCTGATTTTGTGTGTTTAGCAGCTGTCTTGCATTAAACTTCTTTCTGTTATATGTGTAAATGAGCTATTACAATTTAATTTTCCCAGAAGTTTTTACTCCACCCCCTTCGTAATGTAATTAACGACAGTTTTATGTTGTTGAACCAACGTGGTTCGAATGATGGATGTGCGACATAGTTACTATGGTTTCGGGAAATGGTCTTGACTACCTAGTTACTTTCTCCAACGATGCTTCGTACTATGGTGGTTAAGCAGTGAATTACATCGTTGTTCAGGAAATGCACACCTGGTCCATCTTTTGTTAGCATTGTTTTTTTTGGGGCTTTATAATCCTTTCTGGGTTAGGCAAATTTAGGCTTAATCACTATAGGAAGAGAAGCGTTGTTGTTTCAAATGGTTTTAACCACGAGGTCTACAGACTGAGGCCACTGGAGTGTGAAAAGAAGGAGATGGAGCTAAAAATATAGTGCCGTATATGGAATAATTGAAGCCATGTTTTTTCCAATGCTCTCATTAGCCTGTCTGTCTGAGGTTGATATGAGGGTGGCATTAATTTTACATTGGGGCCTCAAAATCACTTGCACAGCTGCCTAATGACCAGGTGGAATGCTTAACACTGTCTTTTTCGCAGCTGGAGCCTCAGCACTGTTTTTCAAAAATGCATTGAATGTAATGTGCTGGCAAAGGCAAACAGTAGAAATGTGCACTAGATGAGATGCAGGGAGAATATGTATTTTTTTCGTCTTAAGTAAAGGGAATAAGACTGAACTAGACATGTGTTTATGCAGGTAGGGTATCTCAGCGGGCAGAGAACATCCATCTTGATATTTCTTTGTGGCAGGAAGGCAAAATTAAAAGACACTGCTTCCTCCTTCATTCAGTTCACAACAATACTTCAGACATCTTCAGTACCCATTTTGTTTTATTATTTGCACACCAACCCTTTGCCTGTTGCCTGCCTTTAAATGTTGTATCTGTCATAGATGAAAAAGGCACACTTGGGTTGCCTTACATTATCATACGGTGCTTGTTAACAGTTGGTGAGAATGGCCACTCCACTCAATGCCTCTTTTGCAGTAAAAATGTTTCTGACACAGATGACAAAGATGAAAAAATGAAAATGAAAGTTGTAGAATAAATGATGAAAATATTAGTGTTGTAGAATAAATGAACCAACTTAAAGTTAAAATGTTCTTAGCTTATTTATAAACTTCTTTGGGCCACTGAATGCCAGACTTCAAAAACTGGTCCATCATTAACCACACAGGCAGTCTCTCTTTATAAGTCATTCAGCTGAATTATGTAGAGCGTTCATTGTTGATGATTTAATTGTTGTTGGTCAACTCATAAATAATGCACTGAAATTATGATGGAGCCACAAGGAGCCACAAAGACACAAAGAGACACAAGCACAAGCAGATACATCAAATTTAAATGCAGATTTAAGTCACAGTACAAGCCATGAGGCTTTATATTTGTCTGGTTAAAATTGGACATGATAAGCATTTTTAAAGAAAGTGAAATCCTGTCAGTAGGTTAGTATGACAGTGATTCAATGATGTAAGGTACAGAAAAGACTTAAACAATGACAAAACATTATTTAATAGCTTTGTAGTTTTGAGGAATGTGGATCTCTAAGAACCTCTAAGTAGTTGATGTGGTGCAACTTCACATGCTTACATGCAATTATCTTCGTCAATCCAAATAAATTCAATCCAACTGCAGATTGCAAATGTACTGTTTATACAGTATGTACCCTAAACTTTCAGATACAAATATTAGTTTGCACATGCATTACATGTATTCGGAACAAAACTTATGCATGTGAAGAGCATCAGTCGTCGTGTTCTGAAGAAGCTGAGAAAGGCTGAGAAAGCCACTGCAAGCACGGCACCAAAGTCCGTAACTGGCGTTTTTGCTTTGTTGAGATATCAAAAAATATGCCATAAATAAAGCTTTCTTCTTATGTTACTCACTTTACTCAACAAACAAAGAATTATTACCAGCATCGAACATGCTGTCTGGCTTAACCACATTTGCCTCATGATCATTCCTCCTCCAATATATCTGCAGGCATCTCTGTATGCGAGTACTAAGTTAAGACTGGTGGGTGAGAAAAAGGAGTTTACAGATGTGGAATGGAAACAAAATTAATAGGAACTTTAAGAAACAGGTGTGGACAGGATGACACACAAAAATCACTAAGCAATAATGACAGAGGAACGGAGCATTTAATCATTCAAGAAAAAAAGTCATTTAACAAAAAAACAAAAAAAAGATTGAAAAAAAAAGTTTAAATAGCTGTCAGAAGAACAGTTTTTAATATTGTACAGTATCAACACATATAAAACCTAGGTATTACTATTGATATAGTGTTTCTTACCAACTGTGGGGCTACTTATTGTGATAATTTTGCATATTCTCTTGTAAAACATAACATTTAATTCCAAATCTGTCACGTAGTATCATCTGTCACTACGGCAAAGTAGAAATGCTTTAGAATTTATAGTAAAAACGTCATGAAGTGAGTGAAGTCGCGTACACGCAATGGAACACTGAATGGCGTAACCACACCTGATCACAGAATGGCGTAACCACACCTGATGCTCAAAGCTGACGTATACTGAGATAACAACCTCTGCATTTTTACCATTGGAGCAGGGGCGAAACTTTCATCAAAATGTTGGGGGGGGGGACAATAAACATAACAATTCTCAAGAGCAATTTTTGAAGGGGACACCAAGGGGTTTTTTGTTGTTGCCCCGTTTGCATTTGTATTATTTTATTTCTTAAACAATTATTTTAAGAATATATCATTATATTATTTACAATACACATATTTTAATGATATTTTAGGGGGGGGACAACCCTCAGATAGGGTTTCGATTTCCGCCTATGCATAGGAGTAAGCATTATAGTCAACTAGCGTGTTACCACAGTAATTCACCATTTGCGGATACCATATGTGGCAGGGCGGAGAGCGTATTAGGCTAATGAAGCCTCTGAGGTATAAAGGTCGACTGCAGGGGATCGTGCGGGAGAGAGAGATCGTTAGCGGACATGTCCGTCGTGTGTGTTTGTGTCTTCTTTTAAGTTTATCATTAAACTATTATTTATATTGAAAAGCCAGTTCTCGCCTCCTCCTTTCCATTGAATACTTTACACCATACCGCAGCAAATACAATTGTCATATTCCATACTTAAAAGGACTTATACACTCAAAAAATTTAATTAGCCGTACTTAATTTAAGCATTTAAACACGATTTTAATTAATTAATTAATATTAATTCAGTTTTATTGACAACTTAATTTAGCTAAATTAGGTAAATTCATTGTACTTTAGTAGTTTTAACTCAACTAAGTTAGGTTCGTCAAACTAAATTTTCTTATGTTAAATCTGTTTATTTTATTTTACATGCCAGGTGAGCAAGTGTAAGGACAGTCAAATGGTCATGTTGATAGCAACTACTTATGGAGTTTAGCAGTACTTGAATCAAGAATTACTTGAAAGTGAAAGTGCATCCTCATCCTAAGAACAAACACCAATCTCCACCACACTGGTAACCCCAAAATTCCACCCTAAAATAAATAATTTTTAAATACCAATATAATAGAACATTTAACATTAACAAATCTCATTTCTCATCTTGCTCAAACATGCATAAAATAACACTTAATTTAATAATTTGTTCACCCCATCCAGTCCCATGATAAGCATGCTTGAAAATGGAAATCCCCTGCCCAGTTTCATAAATGCTATAAAAAGTATTCTTGTAGTTCCAAATCAAATAGATTAAGTAAACTTTTTTTTTTTTGTTTACAAATTTAAATGGATGAAATGCAACAAAATCAAGTTTAGACAAAATGCTCTAGAATTGTGTTACTTTAGTTCATTTTAATTAAGTAAACTGAACAAATGGCAAATATAATTTTTTTGTTTATATTTCAGTGTTATTCTTTTAGTTTGCTTTGCAGTTGAAAAGCACACAAATACAACAATAAATGTAAGTATATTTAAGTAATTAAATATAAGTACGTTTCTCTTCGGGCACTCAGGGAACCACTCAGTGAGCTCTGGGCTCTCGGGAGCGACCCCTTCTTTCAATAATCGAAGAAAGGGAACAGTTTATTCAACACACTTAAGCATCTCCTCCACAGTCATCCATTAAAAAAAATGTCCACTTGTCTCCTCGCCAGCGTGCCACCATAGACTGACTATGGAACCGCCGCGTTATGCAATTTTATGCTAAGCTTGTAGGCTCCCCTTGCTATAAGGGCCCTGCTTAGAGTCCCTATTAAGAACGACACAACGTATAAACGCAAAATATTCAGTGCAAGCCCCCATACCCTTAATAATGTATGTTGTCATTTTTTTGTATAAATTAGGTTCCTGCAATGAATATCATGTAATTAACAAAAATATGCACCACTGCACTGTACATGAGCACATGGTGTTTTAGAATACGACTGAGAAAGTAGTTGGATTCAAAAATGTACATGGCTAATTGTCACAAACTGACTCCCTCACCTTCAGTTCACTTCAGTATCTTTTTAGTTTTCCCCTGTGCCCACAGACTTCACTGCAAGCACCTGTTGATGACTCTCATTTGCCCTCCATCTTCCTCAGCTGTTCCCTGTTCCCTCATCAGTCATCTGTTTGTATATATACCCTCTAGTTTTAGTTAGTGATTATCAGTTCTTATGTTCCTATGATCATTGTTTCCTTATGTGTTACCATTTAGTTCTTTGTATTGCTCCATGTAATTTGTATCACCTTCTTCATCATCTCCATTAAAAAAAGCCTGCTTTAGATCCATTGTCTCTCATATCTGCTTATCATTACACTAATATTCTTCTATTTTATGGATTATTTTAGTCTGCCCCATCCCTTTCAGACGGATAAATAATTTATTAGGATTGAGCTCAAATGGAAAAAGCTAAACCAAGTGACATTTGATGGGAGAATTTTATTTAAACTGACACACAGGCCTTCATCAAGGTTAAAATAATGCATATTAAATCAATTAATTGATGTCATCCACTAATTAGAATACACCAATCCAATTCCACCAATTACAAAACACAGTATAGGACAAGCTAATAGAAAAGTGACCCAAGACTAAAGTGCATTATATCCAAATGAGAAACATTATAGAACAAATAGAATTATCACAGTTAAAGCCATCTATGTGTTTAGGGGTTACAATATTATACATCTCTAAAATAACCTCATCATAAAAGAGTATCTGACTGCTCCTTGAGTTTAAGTCCTTCAAAATATGTAGAAGCCATCTATCACCATGCATGCATTTTTCCCTCAAAATCATTTGGTGTTTTCATTCCTCTGTAGAGAGGTCCTGTCTTTCTGAAAAAATAAAGATTCTGTCAAACTAAAAATCTTACTCACAGCTGCACTACGTCCTTAAGATAAGCCAGTACAAAAAACAAGCAATATTTTTGTTGCAGGTTCTTGGCTGGAATAAACTGGAACACAAATTCTTTGGATTGCATTTTTTGAATCTTCAAGATTTCTCTGAAGTCTTAGAAACCATTTGTTTCTGGATTGAATTTCTGGATTTACTTTTGGGGCAGGCTCAACCTTTTTTTGCTCTTGAATGTTAATGGCCATTAGAGGGTCTAGGGCTGTTACATGTATAATTAAGAAGTAGAATCTGGGCCATTGAGGTGCATAAAATGAAAGAAAACTGAGTAGATTCAGAAATACCTACACAAAAATACCAATGTAGAAATATTAATGTTAGACCAGAACCTATTCTGAGGTTTTTTGCTGTGGTTGAATATGTATTTATTTTTAAGTGAAAATTATTTCAAATCAGTATTTTCTTTAAGGTGATGCCACAACATTCTCCTTACATATCAACTACACTCTTTCTGCATGAAATATTAATTAAGGAATTTTCCCCAGTCTGATTAAGTGGGAAGATTACTCTCTTTGAACTTTACTTAAATGTAAAGTCAGCAGCTAGACATGCAGTTTTCAACTAGCAGCCTGCGGCTTGCAATCTCATACTTTTGTTGCCAGTTTTAACCATTTAGTGTTCCATTTCTGCCAACACATTTACCAATTAACATTTTCAGTGCATGTTTCATGATGCTGAATTGGCTTATGCCTAGACAAGAAAAATGTGAACATTAAGGGAAATAATGGTTGCTTAGCTCAATGCATGCTATGCGTGAGCAGCACATCATCTGCAAATGTAACCACAGACCACTTAATCATTAATTCAACCAAAAGCATGAAGGACAACTGCCTGATTTGAAAAAAAGTTTATGGAGAAAATAATTGTATGCACCGCTTCATGTTTCAGTGTTTTCATATGTTAATAAATGTGCTTTCTGCCAGGCTTTTAAAAGAAACAAGAACCAGTAAAGTGTTCTTTATTGATTGGGGTTTTGTCCTGATTTAGACAAATGGCCATTTCACAGAGTCTCTTCTGCAAACTCCCAGAGTCATTGTGATGCTGATTTTGTGATGTCGAGGGCACAAACACAGGCGGCACAAATACGTTCTGATGTGTTTATCTGAAGTGTGCCTCTAACAACAGGAGTTGTTTCACATAGAATAGGCAGGGAACTGTTCTGCATTTAGTCCCAGGAATACATCCACACTCACACGCTGGAAGGGGGGCAGGACTTCCATTCACACCTCTCAAATGCATTTTGTGTCTCACACCCTCTCGTACATACTCGCACACGTCTTGTGCAGATGGGATTTTTAATTCATGTGTTCTTCACACATCTTTTGAACTGCTGAAAGAGGATTGCCAAGAGATACCCAACCCCCCACCCCACATCATGCCCTACTCACTTGCGCGCGCGCACACACACACACGTATAAATCTCAAGGGGATTCACTCTTCTATAATACATGAAGAGATCCTCCAACATCCCATCAGCCCCCACCCCTCAGACCCCCTGTGCCTTTAAAAACCGTAATTAAGGGTGCTTGGAGGAGGACGAAGTAGTGAAATAAAATCTTCTCAGTAGATGCCTTGCGGGCCTTTTTCTTGGTTTTGTGTATTTATTTGCACTGTTTCCACTTTTTACTTGCATTGATCACATCTGCTGCTTGTCTCCATCTTTCTACCTCTTTGTTTATCAGGTCAGCCATCACTCAGGTAATCAATACAGAGGCAATGTGTTGAAGAAATCTACAAATCCTCTTTATGGAACCAAGTGCTTTCAAAGTAATGCCTTAAAATAACATTGTAAGATTGTATGTAGTAGAAATGTGACATAGACTCAGGAGAACCAGAAGTTAGATCCATTTGCAGCTTTACTTGTTAAGTCACAGAGAATAAACAACAGCAAGAGGTCAGTATCCAAAATATATAGCACCATTGGCAAATCGAATAATTGTGGTCACAAAACAGGCTGAGGGTCGAGGCAGGCAGAAAACAATGACAAAGAGTATTCCAGGAACAGATCAAGGTCAAAAGTTAGGCAGCAGAGAATCAAAACGATAATAACAGACAGAAGTTTGAACACAGGCAGACTAGAATAGAAAAATGCTCAGAATTGATAGCCAGGGCAAAAACAAGACTTCACACTGAACCCTGTGTTTGCAGTGCTTAAATAGTCCATGAAATGAGATACAGGTGCAATGTAATCAGTCCCGCTGAGGATAATGTGAATCGTAGTTCGTAAGCACAGTTAATACTCTCTCTGGTCGTTATCGAGGGGAAAGTTCGTAATAGGTAAGGAAGTATTTAATTATTAGTATTTTATGTTAATAATAAAAAATCTTGAGGCCAGTGGTTCTCAAATATTTTTGCTTCAGGACCCATATTTTACATTGGACATCAAGTTGGACCTAACACAATACCAAAATTGTTTAATAAGTAAAGGCAAAAATTTTAAAATTAAGGAATACAATCGATTAACATTATCATGAATCTGCATAGGCTAAACAATATGTACATTTATTAAAAGAACATGACTTGGGCAATTGCTAATTTTGTAAATACAGCAGAAGTGTGATTTATGTCATCTTTGACATCAGCAGCTAAAGATATAGGAAGCATTTTGTCCTCTCTTTAAAAAAGTTGATAAGCCTTTTTATTTTAGTACCCTAAATGTTCATGATTATATGTATAGTTGTGCTTTATTTCTACATTTAGCATTGTGTTTTCTCTGCTCTCCGCAAACCTATCAGAACAGACTTTTGACCCATTTTGGGTCCCAACCCACTGCTTTGGGTTACACCCTTGTATGTCCTTTTCTTCTATTGCTATTGCCTTGTATAATCTTACTGACATGGTGTGGGGTTTTTAAATAGTCAATCTATGCTCTGGCCCTGCTCCTGCATGTATATTGTGTAGCTAGGGTTGCAGGCTAGTGGTTCTTCAGAATTTTTTTTTAAACCCTGACTTGAGCCAAATACCTCCAGCCAGAGTCCTTCTCTGTTCTGCAAGTTGGCTTTCCTTAAACACCCAGCACAGGTCAAGTCCCAAGCTAAACTTTTGTGAACTAACATGCTACATGTCTAACATCACTCTATGGGTGTGAGCATGTATCATAGTAATGAGAATGATGATGATGATGCTTGTGCCGACTCTATTTACACTTTAAAGCTGCTAATGGTGATAATGAAGGGAGAGTACAGAAGCAAAAAGAAACAGAGTAAAAGACTCATGAACATAGTAATATTTTAATGTTCAAAAAACTTACAGAAACTTAAAGTAATTTCAAAATGTTGAAATGTACTATAAGAAATACAGTGACCAAGTTTCAGGCATTATGTGATGACATTTTTGGTGCCTTTATTAGGCTATGTGTCATTAAATTATATAATGTTAAATGTCATAACCTCTGTTCCCTGATGGAGGGAACGAAACATTGTGTCGATGTAGTGACACTAAGGGTCACTCTTGGGAGCCCCAAACACCTCTGATCTTTGAGAAACGGCCAATGAGAATTGGCGAGTGGAATTTGCCTGCCACTCCCCCAGACATACGGGTATAAAAGGAGCTGGCTCACAAACACTCATTCAGGTTTTGTGCTGAAGAGCTGAGACAAGGTCCTGGCCATTTCAGCAGGTAGTTCAGTGTTGTGGCAGGAGGGACACAATGTCTCGTTCCCTCCATCAGGGAACATAGGTTACGACAGTAACAGAGACCTTCCCCTTCTGTCACTCACTCAACGTTGTGTCGATGTAGTGACACTAGGGGTCCCTATACGAAACGCAACAACTACTGAACTGTGTTACTGTGCAGGTGCAAGCAATGCAGGTGCACCGGTCTGCACATAGCCTCCCCCAATGCCCCAAAAGACGCCATGAAGTTCCCCACATCCCTGAGAATAGACATAACTAGTATGGGAGCAGGGCGTGTCAGCCGCGACCTTTTCTCTCGATGTTTTTTCTCTCCACAGAGTTTTCAATTCGGCTGGGGCCAACTAAGACTATTATTCGCACTGGGGAAGGTGTTCTTTTCCTTTCCTATTCTTTCAGGTGGAAAAGACATCGCAGAGACCACATCCTGCCCGAAGGGGAGGTTAACATGTGGCAAGCATGTCATGTGGGCTCACCAACCACTCATGGAAGAGGTGGTAGGTCCTGCCCGAAGGAGAGGAGCTCTACAAACACAGCGACCAGGGGCAGAGAGGGCTCTGCGGAAAATACATACAGTACATACAGAGGTAACCGGTGACTGTGGAGCACCTACCCCAGTACAGGGTATGCTAGCACACTTACTGTGTCTGGCTAGGAATTCCTCTGCCGAATTTGTCAGCCATAGGGCTAGGGAGGAAAGACATCCAGAGTCCACTGAACTTGCATGGGAGAAGAAAGTGCATGTCTTCGCCTCACGGAGGGGAAAGGCGCTGTACACAAGCGACACACCTGGCCAGCTGTTCCGTACACTTACCTGTTCATACCTGAAAATACATTGGATGTATGGAACAGCTGGCCAGGTGTATCGCTTGTGTACAGTGCCTTTCCCCTCCGTGAGGCAAAGACATGCACTTTCTTCCCGGAGATTATAGAATCTTGCGAAGGTATTGGGTGTTGTGCAGGCTGCTCCCCTGCAGATGTCTGCTAGAGAGGTGCCATTGGCCAGTGAAGGAAAGTGTGTGTGTGAGAGAGAGAGAGACGGAGTGTGTGATCACCTATTGCCACACCCAAGAAGAGATGCTGTCAGCTTTCTGGAGATCAGCTATCTCAGTGGAAGCCGGTAAAAGAGTCTTTCAAAACAGAAACCCTAATGTCCTCCACCATTTTGAACATTACTTTTTCTCCTATATGGAAACTCCAGTAAGAGGTAAGTAATGAGTTGTTTAATTAATCTGTCTGTTGTGTCTCTCAGCTGTGATGAGCCTTAATGCTGAAGTTGTTCATTTAAAGCCATTTAAAGCTAATAACAGACAGAAGTTTAAACACAGGCAGACTAGAATAGAAAAATGCTCAGAATTGTTAGCTGGGGCAAAAACAAGACTTCACACTGAACCCTGTGTTTGCAGTGCTTAAATAGTCCAAGAAATGAGATACAGGTGCAATGTAATCAGTCCCGCTGAGGATAATGTGAATCGTAGTTCGTGAGCACAGTTAATACCACTAACATATGTAATATAATTTTTTTTTATATGTTGTAAATATGGTGTAAAGACTATCAGTGCTATATATATATAATTTTATATAAAATGTAATCTTTCACTATATGTGGTAGGTATAATATATATTGTAACATTTTAAATTTCCCCATTAAACTGACAAACATTTTGTACATCTGTTGTGTGTATGTGTAGATTTATTTAGAATCTTTGCTATTGTTTTGTAGGGCACATATTTAATGAATGGATTTAATGAATCCCTCAAAAGACATAAGTAGCTATCATTTTAGTCTACTGGGGGCTGAATTACATTCCTTTCTCTAGAATGTTAGTAACCATGGCAATTACAGTTTGGATGAGTTCTGATTAACTTGTCAGATCTTAACTTTAGAGTTAGATCGAAAGTTTTTGTAATACAACCCTGGTTTCTTGTACTTTGGCAAATGGTTTTACATTTCCTACATTATTAAGTCTGCTGATATAAAATTTTGAAGTAGCTGAATGGAGTCTGGAGAGAGTTTAACATTTCTGTGGACATTCCTTCTGTGATGAAAAGCAGAATCAAACCAAACTACAGGCAGCTGTGGCTATGAGAAACACAGGGGTATAGTGAAGAAGAGAGAGGGGGAAAAAGTGATAGTCCCCATGGATTTGTTTTTCATTTGCTTTTGACAAAATGGTGAAATCATTCAGAGTTCAGAAAACAATGCTGCTTCTCTTTCCTCCTGATTTTTCCTATTTACCCTCTCCAGTTAAAGCACTTGGCCCATAACCAGCAGGATTTCACCCTCTCTTTTTGTAAGCGATCGGTTGCCAAAATGCCACTGAATTTCCGGACCCCACTGCCCAGAGGCTAAACGGTGCTGACAGAGCCTGGGTAATGATGGGACACGCGGGAGTGATAGTTTTCTGCTTTTCACCCTGCGGCATGTGGGTAAGATGTGAAATGATCTATAGGTTTGTGTAGGTTAAGTACCAAAAAGGAGAGCTGTAACTTTAGACATTCTGACAGGTGAATTAAGAGAAATGTTTTGTAGTGATTGGACATGTGTCTACAACTGCTTAGAAATGCATATGCACACTCTTTTATTGCTTTTCATCAATTCCCACTGCTTTTGGATTCTTCCCTCTCTTCTCTACATGAATAATACATTCCTTCATTTCCCTGGCCCACTCTCTGACCACACACATGCTCAACACAGTCAAACGGACCGTAAGAATTTATTTCATATTACTTTCCTCAGATCTCAAAGTAGACTCAATTTCTGTAGTCCATTTCAAGGACATTTTACATAGAAATGTTTAAATAGCCTACAATCAAAGGGCACTGCTTTACATTGCTTAGTTAATGGCTGTTTGTAGTGCTTGGATTTTAATCATCTCACATGGATCTAGCTTTGAAATGAAGCTCACAGTGACACACACTGAATGTTCAGGATGATGCAAGTTTTCAGTGGCACTGTAGGCTAAGTGGGGGTTGCCGAGAATATACAGTGACACAACACGACACAACACAGAGGCTATTCATCTCTCTCCATTTCCAATGGACAACCTGCTGCATGTGTGTCTGCTTATGCTTGTGTTTTTGTCTAAGGTGCTTGGCAAGCAAACCCATCAATGCTGTGAAAGTGTTTGCCAGGCTTTTATCAAACACCTCTGTTGGAGCTCAATGATTCAGCACTGCAGGGCAGCCAACCAAAAGAAATCCTTGGGTTAACTTCAGTGCAGCCACTGTGGCTGGTTTCTTGTACAATGACATACTGTTTCAGGAGCAATTAATATTTTAACCCTTTGTTGGACTATGTTAGCTTGTGATATAATTAGATAATGCATAAGAAAATACATTATAGGAGTTCAAAGTGTTTAGAGACCTTGTTATGCTCACAAACTCGTGTTTTGACAGCAGCCGAGCTTCAAGCGTAGACACAGAACCTCACGCTACTATGATCTTTTTTTGTCACTGGCCAACAGCAGGCACCTACACACACAAACATAGGCTACACACTAACACACAGATGGAGGCTAGTGCAAGCATGAATGAACATATCTGACAAATTCTTATTTATTAGGGATGTGCACAGTTACCGTTTTTAACATTTGGTCAACCGCAATGTTTCACGAACGGTTAATCACTTTTTCGTCAATGTGTGAATAAAGAGCGTTTATTGCAATGGAATTTCCACAAACAGTGCTCAAAATAGCAGCAAATAAAGTGCACATTGAGCAATGTGCCTAAATAGCATAAATTATGAAACTGTCACAGTATGTATATCCTTTGCGCTGTGCCCTGGCAGGTTCATATTTCCGTGAGGCAGCGAACGTAAGTATTGTCATTGTTGTTAAATAGCCTCTTCTGGGTGCTTAAAACAAAAACAACAACAACAACAACAAAAAAAAAACAATCAAAAAACAACTTTAGAAGAATGCATATAGTGCACTACTTTTAGGTTTTAAATGTAAACATGCACTAGATGTATATCTTTGACCGTTGAGATGTGTCTCGCTGTTTTTTCAGCATCTCTTACCATGAGATGTCTTTAAAACACTGTTTCAAGTTTAAGTTCAAAAGAACTTCAACCACAAAAATGTGTCTTGCCACCTGCATTCTGATTAATCTGTTGCCCTGCATCAAGCTTTTTAACGCATAAACATGCTCTATGTGCTTTTTGTGTGTGTGTCATTTATAGATCTTTTTTTTTACAGAACAAAATAACAGAACATGGGTTTGGAATGACAGAGAGATGAATCAATAAATGTTTTTAAACATAAGAAAACAATAATGAAATGCAAAAAATAAAATAAAAATAAGGTTCAGACTTTATTTCAAGAAATTATTCTAGTTAGTATCATACAGCCTCATGATGAAACAAAACACATCTGAACATAGTGAGATATGGAAAGGGGAGTGATGCAGTATATTGCATATTTCAAATAAACCCATCAGCATTTGGCCTCAACTAAGGATAATTGAAAGAGATTATCTAATCTGTGAGCTCAATTTGATCATAGTGAGAACAACACTATATTGTAACATAATATAGTAATTAGGATCACTAATGGAGCACAGTCTATGATGTTCTAATGAACAGGTAAATAATAGCCATGTTATAAACACCATAGCTTATTATTGATCTTTCTATGCAACCATGACAACTCATTCTGATTAGTTTAAGACCTAACAAAACCTTCCCTTGAACAATGGTGTGGACAGCATTGCATGATCCTTCACAATTTAATCTCAAGCCCCAGGTCATAAAGAGAGAAGGGTAAGGAAGGAAAAGAGATATGAATGTGAAATCTACTCTAAAAGCATTCAAGAGGCTTCTTAATTAATGCAAATGTGGTCAACACAGATGCTGTCATACCTTGCCAAGCCCCTGACTGCCTCTTCTTGCTCATTCTCTTCCACCCCCTCACTATCCTGTACATTCTTCACACTATGGTAACCTGTGAGTAGTAGGAGAATGAACCATTCAGCAGAATTTCTGAAGTATTGGAAGTTCTGAAGAGATCCAAATTTTACTGCTCTCTTGCTAGCTGCTTGTTTTGAATGTGCTGGCACTCTAAGCAACAGACAGTCAGTTCGGGGTACTAACATGGAAATCAGTTCACATTTTGACCAAGCCATGAAGGAATGTTAACAAGGCACAGATTCGGTAAAAAATACTTCCATTGCTCCTGTTGGGGGTCTGTGGAAATTCACTGAAAAAAAAAAAGATAAATGTAACTGAAAACATACGCTATTAAATTGAAAAAGTGTAGTAGTTAGACATATCAGCTTACAAAACATTCTGCTGGAATTCATTAGTTAGGACAGTGATGCTAATTTTAGCATTACTTTTGTCTAGAGTGCCGAATACCGTAAGGATATTTGGTTTATGCAGTTGTATAATTCAGTAAATGTACCATGTATTAACCATAACCCTAACCCTATCATCTTTATCAAAGTACAGTACTTTTGAACCTCTTCTCTTTTTTTATTGCAGAGCCATTGGACTCTGCTCAACATCTGCTGTATTACCTACAGATGCATTTTGTAAATCATGTGGGAAGCAACTAGTTGGCTTCAGGCTGACAGTGCCAACTATATTATGTATAGTTGACTAGTCAACTAGTCTGTGCAACACCTAGCATTTGTATAGCAATATCACAAACACTTTGGGCACCTGAGAAAAAGAGGACAACAGACCACATAATTAACAAGTTGCCCATCCAGAAAGCAATCAGGCTTACATTTCAGCATAACAGATCCATCACATAATGTGGTTAATGCTGTAACATGTGGGCAGATTAAGTTAATTAGTTTTGTAACTGTAAAATTATTCAATCTTACAGAGCTGTAATGGCATGTACAGGAGAGAATAGATTAAATGTATCTGTCTCTCTTGCTCATTTGATTGTCTTTAAGTGATCATTTTAATACAATCATGAGTGATAAAATGTGAAAGATTATTATTTAGTGAAATTAAGTCATAGGTATTTATGCTCATTATATCCCTATTGTTGCTTTGTATGCAAAACCAATATGAGCTATAATTACACTTAAATTGTGGGAATATTTTATGTGGCTTTCTGGTATTTGTCTCCACTTATGTTTTTCTCCACTCTGCCCCATTATCCTTCTCCTCCTCCACTTTGCATTCTTTAGTACTTTAAAATAGAAATGTGTGCAAAAAATATAGATAACATACAGTACAGCATATTTCCACAGCAGATTAAGGTGTGGTGAGACAGACCCCACCTAAAGTCTACCAATGTAGTTTCATTGTCATGTCTTTTAGTAAATTATTAGTTCAATATTCTAACATTTGTTCAAATTAATATCAGTAAATTTACCAATAATGACATGATTACAACAAAGGCTAAATCATTTACAGTTTGTGTACATGGGCAACATATAGTATCAGAAATTCACAATGTATTGCAATGATTTTGCTGGCAATATACATTTTGTGAATATTGTGATGATCTTAATGCTCTTTTTTTGTCCATTAAGTTTACTGAGGACCATGTCATTAAACTATTTTCGCAGTCCCTCCTTGTCTCTCGACTTGCAAGTATGAGAGAGTTAAGACAGAACTAAAGTATATAAATTTTGTCTCTAAATAGCAAGCATGCGGTTAGAGTTAGTACGATTTGTCTCTAAGTATCAGTTTAAATTAGTTTATGGCATTATATGTATGTATAAAGGTGCATATACATTTATTTATTAAATATAATTATTCCTTGTGTTAATTTAGTGGAAAACTTGCCTTGATTATTTTAACAACATTTTAACTGCATTTACTTCTTTAATTAAACATTTTTGAACTTGATAACAATACTGTTTGTTCCAAATGAATGCTCTAATAATAATAATAATTAAAAAAAGACACAACATTGAGATGTAATTGAGCTGTATCACCCAGCCGTAGTGTACTTTATATTCTGTGTGTTATAGATTATTACCGAAATATTCATTACATGCAAATAATCTCTATCTCTCTGTTTACTCAGAAAAACAGTAGGCTATGCATGCTGGCATTGTGTTAATCTTCTCAGCAGGTATCTTTGTTAAGCCCTGCTGGCTGTTGGAAGGCGGGCTGGGAATTAAGCGGTGTTGCTGTTGACCACTGTGTGTTGGTAGAGAGGTAGATGCTCGCTGTTTTAATTTATTAAGTGATACCTGCTGCTCAGAATGTGACTGATGGCAATACTCATCACAGGATGATGTCCCTCAGATTACATCTTCTTTCCATCTTTGTTTTCTTTCCAGAGAGATTGTTCCAGCAGGTTTCATTAATACATTTTTGTGAGGGTATGAATATAAACAAAAATCAAGTAAAGACTAATTTAATTCTCACACTTGAATAAAATATGTCTTTTTGTGAAAGTTGTTTACTTTGGCAGTGTTGCACAGCTACTTCTCATTAAGCCAAACTCTGATGCAATAAAAGATTTGAAAACTTAATTGAGATTATTTAAAGTGCCCAGGTGACAATTACATTTAATTCTGTTTAAATATAAATAATAATCATGTTAGATGAGAGAGAGAAGTTGAAGAATAGAATCTGGATATTTGCCAATGTGAGCTTCTACCGCTGTGCAAGGAATATAACATTTTTGTAGTTTAAAAAGGACTTGCCACTTTAAAGGTGGTTGCCTATAAACATTGTAGTTATTGAATTGGGAATTCATGAGAAACAGTAAAAGACATTTGAGAGAGAAAAAAAAAAAAGACCAGTCATAAAATCATATCACAGCACATATCACTCCATAAAAGAGAAAATGACTTTCTTAATGGCCCTTAATAAGATATTATTCTCCTGTCCAAGATCTGAAGAGAAATTTCCTTAAGTAATATTGTGCACATCAAGGTAGTCTAAAAATACAAGTACTGTATCTTTAAAGCAGCTTAATGCATTAAGTTCTGCATAAGTGTTTAAGGTCTCTTTTAGGATGCTGTATTTACCATTTATATAGCCTAAATATTTTCTGATTGAAAGGCCTACATGTGCTTCTGATTGTCTGCCTGTAATACATGTATATCTGAGATGAATCTAACATTGTATTTCAAATGTTCTATTTTCTTTCTACCAGTGGATTTTATGTGTGTAGAATAGTCGGAAATGTTATTGAAAACTGAAATGTTTCTTACAGACTATGAATAATTAAATGTAGTGAAATCTCACACTTTAGCAACCTGAAATTAAGAAACAGGCAAATAGAGCAATTTCAGGGACATGAAATGAATGGGCTTTTTCATAAGTTACCCCTCAGGCCCTCTGATTTAATCTCTGCAAGGCAAGCAGCAATCCAACTCTCTGTTTGTATGCCATATTAATACATCCCTGCTAAAAATCCATCTTAACCAGTATGCAATTCTCATTCTGATCTAAGCTGGTTTGGTGCTGGTCTAGCTGGTGGACCAGCATAGCTATGCTGGTGAAGTTGTTTGACCAGCATGGTCTTCTAGGTGAAGCTGGTTTAGCTAATTTAGAAGCCTGGTAGGGTCCCCAGCACACATCGTCCGATGTATACGGTTAAAATTTATCATGGCTATAAATCTGAATGTCCATATTTATTGATAAAAATAAGAATGTGGTTATTCTATGTGGTTAACCTGCATTAATGTAAAAAAATAGGCTTACAAACATAACTTTACACTAAAATCACAATGATAACACCCAGTTTTATTATTATTTACCTATATTTGATAAGCAAAATAAAAAATAATATGTTAATGAGTAAACTAAACTCCATATACAGTATGGAGTGGGATGTCTGTAATGCTCCTCCCCATCTCGTTCAGAGCGGTGTGACCCACATTGATTTCAATAATTTATTCAAATAAACGTATTCCACATAACAATGCAAGAGAGAAGAGGAGACAAATGCACAAACCAAACTTTGTGTTATTTTATGTATAAATAGTTTGAAGTACATTAGTTCACTGATTCTTGAGACATGGGACAAAACAGGGTGCAATATTTAAAAAATAAAACCTGGTGCTCAGACAAATTAAACTACATGTATGTATCTAAGATGTACTAAGCTACTGAGCTATGCTTTGATAACCTTTCCCCTTTTTTATCAAAATGTGCTTTTTATTTGCCATCACTTATTTTGTGTCAACACCAAAAATACATTTTTACTCACATTATGCTAGAACTTTAAGAAGAATAGTAAACATTAATTTTCACTAAGGCTGACAGAGGCCACAAAAAAATTACTTTCAATATATATATATATATATATATATTGAAAGTATATCTATATTATATAGATTTCTGTCTGTGTTTTTTTAATTGGGCTGTGTAATAGAATTTTTACTTTACCTTTAACAGCAATCAAGATGTTTTTAAGATTTCAAAACACATTCACATGTTTGGAGACAGATTATATTTTCACATATGACCAACAATTCCTCAACAAATATGAAATATCATAATTCAATATTATCAAAATATTCATCTGACGGAGGTGACATAGACCTGACAGAGTTGACGCATATCTGACGGTGGTGATGAAAACCTGAATTTGTAATCAATTTAACTATCAAATACATTGAATCAATTAATTTCTGCATTAAATCAAACACAACAGACAGTATGTTATTGTTTATAAACCTTTTAATCAAGATTCACATTTAAGTATTTTGATATTTATCATTGGAACACAAATGATCTATAGATGTTTTATGTAATATTATACTTTTTAAACAACTTAATGAAAACATTTATACAATTCAGTGTTATTCTACATAACAACATGTAGCAATTTAAATTAAATGTGCTTTGATATCATGCTGCTTATCTGTTACCTTTGGCTACTGAAATATCAGAAACTGAATGCGCTCCCTCTCTAAATAGTCCTTCACCTCAGGTGAGAGGTGAAATATATCTCGAGTGCTGCTCTCACGACTCGGAGACAATGGCTCAGTCAGCTTCATCAGGATCATTTTGAATGGACTGAAGCACACATCCTTTGCTCCTCGTTTTGGATGAAACTGTGTGCTTGTTCCATTAGGATGGAAGAATTCCACCTTAACATCTTGGTGATATGTATCTATAGGGATGAATTTTGCCAACCACCAGTTCTTGTCATATATCACAGCAAGACAGTCTCCTCATTTAATGTGATCTGCCGCTATCTTTGTGTGAACTCCCTCAGGAACTTCGTCACTGTTCCTCCATTAGCATGGCAACAGGTCCTCTTTGCATGGTAGCACTGCTAACACCTGTGATCTCAGCATGCCTTTTCGAATTCATCACTCTTACATGCTCATTGAGATCAAACATGGCTGTAGTGAAACACTGACAAATCTTTGGTTCACAGCAAAAGCAGGACAATGATCTGCAAGAAATCTTCCTCCCCTCAGGAATAACCTGATTAACTTTTCGTGTTCCGGGAAAAGGCTTCATGGGTTGAATGAGTTCATCATAGCGTGTCATTTCTTCATCTTTGACATAGAAGAGTTGGGTGTTGGTAAGACTTTCCCCCACCATGTCATAGAATGTTTTCCCACTTGCAAAATCATTCCCTTGCAGAAGGAGACTATCTGAAGTTCTTTTGAAGTCCTCCGATGCTGTCTGGTGCTCCCTTGATGTGAGAAGTTGCAAAGAAGTTCCAAGTTGCTCTTTGGAAACCAGTTTTTGAAGGGACATCACATAGAAGAGAGAAATGTTTCTTGTTTTTATATTGTTTGCTAGGGCCATCAGACCAAAAGTGGATGGTGTGAGCAACAGGAAACTTGTCTCTTATTTTTTTGAGGACAGGATCCATATATGCCCAAATGGAGGCAGCATCCTGACGCTTGGATTCAGCCACAGTGCAAAAGCCAGTCTTTTCTTCTTTTGTGTAGTACATGCCAGTGTGCAGATTGAGTTCAGGGAGGTTCTGACCAAAATGGCATGACTGTACCTCAGTGCTATATTTGCATTTCCATGCTTCTGCGAAGTCAACATGCATGTTTACACAGTTTTCATCACAGTTGTCTATCATCTTCCAGTATTCTGGACTGATTTTTAACCAAACACACGTGTTGTTGTCTCATTGCGCAACAGGTGTTCGTACAGCCGTATGAGTACTGCTATGGTCCCAGTATGCTTCACAAGTGTAGTGTTGTATGAGATTCGCCTGCCACTTGGTCCTTTACCCATTCCCACTTCTGCCACTCAACATTGATCAGCTCTTGCTGTGCTGCAATAGGTGTGCTTTTGTGAAGACAACATGTACAAACTTGCAGGAGACATGCTTCACTTGGAGGAGAGCAACAAATAAGGTCAAAACTATCCTCAAGCTTGCTACTCTGAGTAACCCCATGTTCTCTAAAGACCTCAAGCATCAACTTTGCATTTTCATGGTATTGGCATTGACAGGTCTTTCGATCAGACGGCTTGGGTGCTGTGACATAGAAGGGGCGAAGAGTGCAGAAAGATGAATAACTGAGAATAATGTCTGGGTGCTTTGTGAACTCTTTATGGAGGTTAATCATTGTGTCTGAGAGGACCATTCTTTGATGCTTTTTCTTCTTTCATGTAAATGGTTGAGTGTCTGTCTGTCTTTGCTCTCGTGATTTTCTCTGGATATGCTTCCAGTTCTTTCTCATGATGACTTCACATTGAATGTCAACTTCGTCATTGGCCCGTCACCACCGTCAGACAGAAAATCTGACGGAGTTGACATCTGACAGTGTTGACGTATTAGGCATTTCTTTCACAAAACAAATGGAGTTCATGTAGTAGCCATATAGTTTTTTCTGTTGATGCTAGATGCTATTAGCACCTACTTCAGGAGAATAAATGATCTAAACATTTCAAATGATTTCCTCAGAAATTGGAAGAGGGTGTTGACATATCATTGTTGTGACACAGGGAATATTAACATTAAGATTTAAAATATTCTAAAACTATAAAACGTCTGACATTGATGCACTCTGCAGAGGTGGAAGGTGATAAGGGGTCTTTCAGAGAGACAGCTGCCCCAGATATTTCCTGATTTTATTACATTTTAATGAATGTCTGACTGTGTTGACAAAAAGTGGGGACACAACTTTGAAACCTTATGAAACAAGCATGTGTTGTTGAAAAACAACCTTGCTCTGATATGAGATATTATTAAGTGTTGCTTTTGATGAAACAAGCTATTTTGAATCTTTAAAAATGTTTTTATCCATTTTATTGCATATGAATGATTGAACCCTTCACTGTGGGCACTCTGTTTTAGATGTAGTGAGAAGATTTGATGTAATAATCATTCAATTAATTTGAAGGGGAAAATTGTGTTAAATACGTTTCACTTGTTTGCATGCAAACCTATTTTGGTGTTTGCAACAAAGAAAATCCTTCCCTAGCAATGTTTAAATCAATCTCCTCCGGCTTTTTGAGGTGTGCAGTCATTACGTCAATCAGAGAGCAGACGTCTGTTCTGAGTTCCATCTTTGTTTAATCAGGTCACTCATAAACTTCACTTTCTACTGGCTTTTTCCTGTTTCACCATGTGCTGCACTTTGAGATTGATCAAATCTGACCTGATTTCCCAAGGGTAGTGTAGCATACAGTTTAAGAAGCATCTGCTACCTTTCCAAAACACTGCTCAAGTGGACAGGAAAAGAAGAAAGGGCAGTTAATGAACTTCTGCTGTGTAAACGGGTGACTTGACACATCATATTTATGTTTATATTAAAGTCAACCTTTAGGAATGTTTTAGTTCTGTACCCTACCATGTGTCTTGTATTTTCCTTACCCTGACACATCTGCCAGTAATTTATTGTAAAACATATATTGATTTTAGTAAAGTTTATTGCTGAACCTTTAGGAGAAACTAGCCTTAAAGGGCCCACAATAAAATTTTAGTACTTAGGGCACTACAACAAGATTGGTACTTTATATTACCACTTGCACCATGCAATTTTTTAAATACTGTACTACAATTGTATTTGGATTATTATCCGTATTTTTTACACCTTGGTCAGTGTCATGTATTTTCAATTGTTTCATAAAAATGTAGTTTTTATATTGTCCTAAGCATTGGGTTTTAGGGCAAGTTTTGTTGTCCCATAAATCTTCTATATAAATTCAACCATTAAAGCCCTACTTCCTTCTTGTGTAGTGTGTATGTGTGTGTGTCTGTATGTGAGTGACCTTCCTGTCACCCTTAAGCTAAACCTAATCCAACCTGACACCTAAATGTGCATGTGGCGTCTAATCGATGCCTAGCTTTGCTTTGATTTCTGGCTAACAGAGGACCCCAGGGATCTCACACACACACACACACGCACGCGCGCACGCACGCACGCACGCACGCACGCACGCACACACACACACACACACACACACACACACACACACACACAGGTTTGTTTCACTATATAAGTGAGGACATCTCATAGACTTCCATTGATTTCATAGCCGGCTAATGATATGTTCAATTCCCTAACCCTACAGAGTTTACACTACACGATTTTAAGCCCGATTTTCGCTCGCTGACAGTTTTGTAGAGATCGGCGACAAAAGCCCGAAATCGTAGGGCAAATCGGAGCTCGCTCCCGTGAGCGAAGATCACAATGTATGAATTATCCAAGACACGATTTGAGAGAAATGCAGATGTGTCGCCAATGTCAGTGAGATATCTAGAATGTTACATATCTGGACCTGTCTGCGATTCCAAATCGCGCAATGTGAAATGTTTAGACTGAAAACAACTGCAGCGTTGACCTACAGCCAATAAGAGAGCAAGAAACAGGAAGTTTCAGTGGGAGGAGTCCTGATGTACCTGCAAGAGAAAGGTAGATTTTTCTGTATGAGATACTTTTTCATATTGTAACCAATAAAATATATGATGCCTTTAGGTGATTAAAAACATACATATCATATTCTTAAATGCATAACATATGATCATCATGTGTTTTCGTATCTCATATCACTTCTCACGTGTAGTCTATTTTGTAAATTGGAGTCCAGGCAGAGTCGTCGGAGATTCATCAATAGTGAAATATTTTGTAACGTGTTCACCCCTATCGCCGATTCCTTGTGAAATTTGAAAACGCTACGACTTCCATGACAAGACTGACAAGTGTAATATGACGGTACCACGATCCAATGCCTTTGAAAGTCGTGTAGTGTGTAGGAGGCATCAACCAAACCCTCACTGAAACTAGTGCTCATCAGTATATTTAAAGCTTAACATTATTTGGCCGATTTGTAAGCCTTTATTACCTGTGAGAACCACCTAAAATGTCCTCACTAGTGGATTTTCAACAAGTTTCTCTATATTACTGAGGACATTTAAAAAAATGTGGCACTCACAAATTAATCCTGCAAACACACACACACACACACACACACACACACACACACACACACACACACACACACGCATGCAGATGCAGTAGGTCAAATGGAACTCTTGTGGACATTGTAGAGTTTGATCTTTTTGGAAGAGATAAATATCACTGCAAACAAAAATTAAAACAAATAATCTAAATGACTTCAAAGTAATCTTAATTTGACCTGTACCTACATATAAACAGTAGCTTATAATATTTATGTCTATAGTCACTGCATAAGATCAAATTCAAAGACGTTTTCCTGCAATATTTACATTTATTCAAATCAATAGCAGTTCAAAGCAGCTGTGAAGCTCTTGATGTGTTGCATTTCAGGACCAAGTTATTTTGAGGATGGATCAAATAATGAAGAAAATGAAATGGATCACGCCTTTCTCCTAGTCAAGGACTATGTGTTTAAATTATGCTAAGTGGACTGCTGATTAGATTACCTGTCTCATGTGCTACCTCAGCTGCCTACACAAAGAGAGATTTGTTCAATTAGATCGAGATGTGTAAATGGTTTTCAATAGCCCCTCACAGACACGATGTCAAACGCTTTAGCACCCATTATCCTCCCACCACCGCAAATACAATGATTACCACTGTGAGGTTTTGAGTTTCTACCTGATTAGTAAATAAGTAAAATGTTATACATCACATTTTTTAAACATTGTTTTACAAAGTACTTTACAGAAAATATAAATTATATATATGTATATATATATATATATATATATATATATATATATATATATATATATATATATATATATATATATAAACTGTAAATGCATATGGAAGGAGATAGGTAGATTAAGAATAACAAGTAAAGAAGAAGAGAATTGCATTTTCTGAGGAAAACCTGAAGGAAGTGTTTTTAAAAATGCATTTTTTTAAAAGTGTGAACACCGTAACATTTTTTTTTCTTCCCTTTTCTCCCAATTTGGAATGCCCAATTCTCAATGTGCTCTAGGTCCTCAGGGTGGCATAGTGCCTCAATACGGGTGGCTGAGGACGAATCTCAGTTACCTCCACTTCTGAGACTGTCAATCCATGCATCTTAACACATGGATTGTTGAGTGTGTTACCATGGAAACCTAGCGTGTGTGGACGCTTCACACTATTCTCTGTGGCATCCACACAAATCACCACGCACCCCATACGAGAGCGAGAACCGCACTGTAGCGACCACAAGGAGGTTACCCCAATGTGACTCTACCCACCCTTGCGACCAGGCCAATTGGTTGATTAAGAAGCCTGACTGGAGTTACTCAGCACACCCTGTATTCGAACTTGCGACTACATGTGTGGTAGTCAGGGTCTTTACTTGCTGAGCTACCCAGGCTCCCACCGGAAAGAAATGTTTACCAAAAACATGCCTACATCTACATCATGTGTAGTTAATCTAAATTAACTGGTTTGATTTAAGTAAAAAAATTATGTCTAAATCAAACTGACTGCATAAGGATACACCAACAGAACAATTTAGTTACCCAATAAGGATTAGGTCAGATAGAAATAGCTCCTTAAGGTAATTTATTTTAAGATTTTAACAGTTTGGAACTATAGTGACCAAAAGCTGATTTGCTCTTTTTCCAGCTGTGCTTCAGGTACAACTAAAAGTTACAGTTGGATGATCTGAACGAACTAGCTAGAGTATATTTTGTAATCACATTTCAGGTATGTGGGGGCAACACCATGAAATTATTAGTGTCATAAAGGTGTCTTTCTTTCTATGTTAAACTTTCTAAATCATATGAGACAAAAATAAGCACTGCTGCAAAAACAGAGCACCCTTGCCAGGCCTTTCTTTAATCTTATTTTGACAAAGAGATGTCATAAACTGTTGCGTTTGCAGACCAGGCAGGTTGTTACCATGTGTGTGTTTGATTGTTTGTTTATGTGTGTGTGAGTGTGTTTCTGCTTAGCTAATGTGAAATTTTGACAAGAGTCCCTAAGGGGTGAGCAGATGTACTTGTCTCTGAACTAACAGCCTGTTGACGATGTGCAATGCCTGGTCACACGTGGTCTGTCAGAGGGAACACACACACATATACACAGACATACCTTGTAAAGGCACCCTCTTTGGCCCTTAATTGGATTGTTTATGGTCTTCAGAACCATATGATGTGTGTGTGTGTGTGTGTGTGTGTGTGTGTGTGTGTGTGTGTGTGTGTGTGTGTGTGTGTGTGTGAGAGAGATAGATAGAGTGAGAAAGAGAGAGAGAGAGAGAGAGAGAGAAAGACAAAGCACTTCTAATTGGCCTTATTGGTGGCCTATGTCCTTTTCAATGGATTTGTTACTTTTCAGCAAGTCTTTCTTTCTTGCGCTCTCTTAGTCTTTTTGATCCAACAACATTTTCTCAATTCTTTTAGTCCTATATCTAATGCGTTTTAGTGTGTAGTGTTACCTGATATGTCATATAATCTCCTATCAAATGATGCCAAAAACGGTTTACTGTAATCTCTTCCGGCTCATTCACAACCCAGAAATGTGTACTGTCTGCAGATTTATACATTCTGAGTCCAGTATCAAAGCAAGTGTGCTCTTAACGCAATTACATTAATGAGCTTCCTTTTTTAATAACACCCAATAAATTTCACACTTGTGAAAGACAAGCTTGTGACAGAATGAGGTTTTCAGTCCAACTATGCTTTCAGCGATCTCCGTTTTCACAATGGGTAGCACTATAAAACATTTATGGATGCCATAATGTTCAGTAGCTAATGGACAGTTACAAGAAGTTGCTGGGCTGTTTTGAAACTAACATTTCTTGACTTTTTAGTGGACACATGGGGTGGTATAGCATGGCAAATATGAAGACCACATCAATTTAGTTTATCAGTCAATAAGTCGCTTAAGTAAATTCAGTCTTATGGGATTTTTTCCCACCAAAGAAGAGTCCCAATATATGATGCCTTGCTGTCTGCACCTATGAAACAAAATGGAATGCTATATCAATATATAGCGATTATCAGCAGCAAACTATTCCCACAGCTAAAACATGATGAATTATGTTGATAACACTATATAAAATACATGATACCTGGCAAAGCTTGAAATGGAGAGAGTTCAACATTCTGCTATATTTATTCTATTTTTTATTGAGAGAAAGTTATTATTGTACCCTGCTATGTTATGTGCAGACAGCAAACTAGTTTAGTAGTTTAGTATCAGTTTATTAGCCAGAACTGCTCAAGAACCTGAAAAACTCTAATATGATCACCCTAGCAGTAGAAGAACATTGAATATTAAATGAAAACCTAGAAGTGCTGTCTCAGACCTACTTTTGGCACTCTTGAAACTTTTGTATACTTTAAATACTGATATTGAACATCAACATGTCCCAGAAAGGAGAAATAAAAGTGTTATATGAATGATTATTTGATTATCTGTCTTGTTATGTAAAAGTCTTTCAGAGCATGAACAGGAGACACAGATCCACAGTATAAGATATGTTATGGTTTTATTATATTGTCATTATTTCCATTATTTGTGGTGGTGGTGTAGTGGTCTAAGCACATAACTGGTAATCAGAAGGATGCTGGTTTGAGCCCCACAGCCACCACCATTGTGTCCTTGAGCAAGGCACTTAACTCCAGGTGGCTCTGGGGGGATTGTCCCTGTAATTAGGGCTCTGTAAGTCGCTTTGGATAAAAGCGTCTGCCAAATGCATAAATGTAAATGTACTCTGTGGTTAAAGATTATGATGTATTTACAGTAGCTCAACAACTGGTTTATTTTTTTGCTCTGTTTATTTCTATCCTTGCTTGTTTGAAACCGAGGGTCTTACACTTTGTTTCCCATCAGGAGTTCATGTTTTCTCTATCAGATGAGAAATTGTGATTAGTGTTAGGGATGTAACATTGTGGATTTCTCAGGCAAACAGAGATATTTGTGTCAAGAGTACTTCCTCATTCACAATTACCCAGGAAACAAACAAATAACAAAAGCAAACAGACGTGCAGCTATTATTTGATCTAAAATCTCTTGCCTTCAAAACAAAAACACTGTCTTTATCATGAAAGCATTGCCCTGGTTTTCCGTCTGTCAATGAAGGTGTAATTTCTCCTGTCTTTGAATGATTGGTTCCAAGCTGTTCAATGATGTCATAACAGGGAGTTTTCTGCTAGTGATATTACCCTTGACCTCAGCTGCACACAAACTGTTCACCATCCAGGGTCAAAGGTCAGTTAACACCTCTAAGATAAGGGAAACAGATATTTATTCATATGGAGAGTGATTGTGCAATAGGTGATGATTTTACAGGATATATTATTGTTGTACTAATAGGTATTATATAAAAAAAAGTTGTATCACAAAAAAGATCAGAGAACAGAAAGTTTGTTTACCTGACAAATCAGTAGCATTCTATAGAGCTATTTTGGAATGAAATAAATGAAATACACTATTTCAGTAAAATTGTTCAAAGGCTTTATAAATTGTTAATTCTTTTAATGAATTTATTGATCTGCATGTAAATGTTAGTGTTGATGCACTTCTCAAAGAAAAAACACTCGGTATGGGTTTGAGGTTCCCCGTCTTGGTTCTACGGTGCTTTCCAGCGTTTCTCCCCCTCGCACACTACGTTGTGCTGAGCACACACCCCTGGGCGCTTCAGCAGCAGAAAAGAGCTCACGGAGTGAATAACTTCGTTTATATATGTATTTATAGTCTCTTATACACACACACATATATATATATATATATATATATATATATATATATATATATATATATAAACACCAATAAAAGAGTATATTTCTCTAAAAGAGTGGCGCAACGGTGAATCGTCTTTTTCAAGATTTCCGTTTGTGTGTATTTCCTGGTTGTGGTCATTGTCTCTCCCCGTCTGATGGCCACGATTGCTGCCTCTCGTGTCTGGGAGTCAACGTTTGTGGATGGTTCATGCCCGCAGCCGCTCCCCGACTCGGTCTTTCTACCTTCGAGTATGAGGCAGTGTCGGCTAGCACTCGGGGCGATATGGGGACCTCAGTGGGTGCCTCTCTGCCAGGTATAACCCCACGGACCTACCACTCCCCGTCACGCTCGTATGCTCCAACCGAGTGCTGGAGTGGGGTTGCCGGTTAGCTTCACGGCGGACCAGTGATCTCGTTCGATCGCGGCATCTGACTCTGAGGACTCGGCTGGACTCCCACCCTTGGGTGCGGCGGCTCAGTCGCAGGATGACGCGGAGCTGACAGCCATGCTTGCCCGGGCAGCCACGAGTGTCGGGCTGGAGTGGAATCCCCCACCTCCGCCTCCTCCTCCCCCCAAACCCTCGCGGCTCGACGATTGGTTCCTGGGGCCAGAGCGCTGATCACCCCCTGTTCTTTTCTTCCCAGAGGTGCATGAGGAGCTCACATGCTCGTGGCAGGCACCTTTTACTGCCCGCACGCGAGCCATGAGCTCCTCCGCTCTCACTACCCTTAACTGCGGGGCGGCAAGGGACTACACGGTATTCCCCAGTTGGACCAAGCAGTCGCGGTGCACTTATGCCCACAAAACGCCTCCATCTGGCGGAACCGCCCGAGGCTCCCGTCCAGGGCCTGTAGGCTGACGTCGTCTCTGACAGCTAAAGCCTACAGTGCCGCTGGGCACGCCGCCTCTGCCTTGCATGCCATGGCACTCCTGCAGGTGCACCAAGCCAAGGCACTTAGAGAACTACATGAGGGTATTCCTGACCTGGGAATAATGCAGGAGCTGTGCTCGGCGACCGACTTCACCCTCCGGTCAATGAAGGTCACGGCGCGGGCTCTCGGGTAGGCGATGACCACCTTGGTGGTCCAAGCGCCACCTCTGGCTCAACCTTGTCGAGTCGCAAGAGGCTGACAAGGTACGTTTCCTTGACGCCCCATCTCCCAGGTTGGGCTGTTTGGCGACACCGTTGGAGACTTTGCCCGGCAGTTCTCAACGGTGAGGAAGCAGACGGAGGCTATACAGCACATCCTGTCCAGGCAGAGCCACAGACCCCGCACCCCGTCTGCTCGTCGCTCAGCGCATCCCCCTGCGGTGTCAGCACCAGCACCAGCACCAGCCCCGTCAGAGCCGGCCCCGAGCTACCTGCAGGATGGCGATGCCCATCCGCCTCACGGCCGGCCGCCAAGAACCCCAAGAAGGCTTCGAAGCGCCCCTGAGACGGGCAGTCCTGGGACTCAGGAAACTGCACTACGGGAGCTGGTAAGCAGACCACTCCCTCCCCTACCGGAGGGGCGGGTAGAGAATCCTGAGACGTTATCAAGGTTGCAAGATTACAGTAAAGATATTTATAATGTTACAAATGACTATTTCTTTTTAAATGAATGATGTTTTTATTCATCCATGAATCCTCCACTCGTAGCAATGACACTTTAGACATTCTAGAGATCAGGTTAAATTTTATATTCATGTTTCATCCTATGTTTTCTGTAGCACTTCCCAAAGATGTAATTTACTTGTAGGGCACTTCTCACTGATTTTGCCATCTAAACATTTCTAACAACAGCTCAACACCTTGAACAGCCAAAATACTGATTTCATAATCATTCATCACTAAACATTTTAGGATCTTTTGCACATTCTTCTTATTTACCAGTTTCAGATGTAATAATTATATATATATATATATATATATATATATATATATATATATATATATATATATATATATATATATATATATATATATATATATAATTATTTATTTATTTTTCTTAAAAGAGATCCACCTGTATTTTTACTGAACATAAATTAATATTTAATTAAGTTTCATACAGCCTTTGATTTAGCTACATTTGTTGTTTTAAATGGACAAAAGTTATTTTCTGATGTATTTGTAATATGAATATATATTGTGTGCATATGTATATAATGTATAAAGCTAAATAAACAGAATTTGTTTTTTATTTAGACTCAGGTAGTCATAAAAATGAGAAATAATTGCAGTGTCAAATTATAAAGGCCAGCTCAATGTTTTTGTAAACAAGCAGTATTTTACTGACTGTTTTGTTGCTATAATTTCCATAAAAATACTAGAGAGAGAGAGAGAGAGAGAGAGAGAGAGAGAGAGCATAGAAATAAGGTATGTCACTGGCGTGCTGAATTCTAGTCCCACTGGTCCTTATGAGGATGTCATTTAGATAAATGCTCCCAATTACAGCCCTGCTGCCCAGTACTCATATGGGACAAGAAACTGTGTGTGTTTCTGAGGGTGTAAATGATGTGTTTTTATAGATATTTCTGTGTCTGCTCTAGCTTTAGGGCTTTTCCACACAGTATTTGAAGTCAGACTATCATGTGCCAGATCCATGTTTGAGAGTGTATATGTGACTAGTTTGAATCTGCTGTAACCACATTATTTCATTGTTGTTTCATAGTTGGAAAAGTCAGAATTATCTCTATGTTCCCAGTCTCATGCTGGCAGAGACTAGGCTCCCTCGCAACACTGAGACTTTGAAATTATAGATATATATTCCCCTGAAACCAAACCACAAAGTTCATTCCTGAGGAATACCACAGAGTGTTGGGCTATCCTTCCCTCTGATGCAGAAAAAAGCCTGTATCTTAAGGGATAGTGCATAGCATGTTCCACTTTGATAATGCACACAGCTCATAAGCATATCCAATTTCCTCAGCAGGACCGAAGCATATTGTATCAGACTCCTGAAATGGAACATTTCTACTCCAGAGTCCACTTGTGACAAAGCTTCTATTTTTTTTTATTCAGTATAAATTACATTATCAGTATAACAATTTGAGTGAAAAGTTGAATTTAACACAATTTTCTAAATGTCAGTATTTGGTATGTTCCATTTTGATTTATTGACAGAATGCTCTCAAGCTGGCAAGGACTCCATAAGCTTGTGCAAACCTGATGACCCATGTCATCCCGGCATGATTTGAGAATTTTCCAATGAACATCTTGTATGCTTCAATGGGAGCCAAGAAATCTGACCTTTCGTGCAAAGCAGTCAACATGGTCAGTGTCACAAATTTGATTAGAGACAGAATCTTAAATATCTAGTGCAGAATCTTAAATATTTCATAATTTAACATTTTACTAGGCTAGACCATCTACAATAAGACTGAATAATGAAAGCTCTTCCTCAGGAGCTTTCCTCTACATGGTCATTTCTACTCTATTACCCACACTACTGAAACTAGATCGAAATCTTTGTAGTCCATGAAGTACTCAGTATTTTACTTGATCATGGCATTGGCAACCTGGTCGCATAGTGAAAATATGGCTATATACATTTGGCAAAACTTATTATATGTGTCTCAGGTAAATTCCCTGCCGTTTCCAGGAGAAATTAACACTAGAGGCACTACAACAGCTGTGTGATTTATTCACTTTCAATCAAATCATGAATTTAATGTCTGATTATGACTTTATAAATACTTATTTTTCTCTCTATTACTCAGACCCTGCTATGCTAAGATATCCATACAATTTTACTCTAATGTATCTTTTAAAAACAATACATTTTTATGCTTGTATTACAGACTTATCTACATACAGTTTATACACTTATTCCAACATGATTAGCTTGTGTGGTAGCTCACTTGATAGGGAGTTGGACTTAAGAGTCGGAGGACCACAGTTGAAGTTCAGTCATGAACTCAAACTGATTTAGGCACTGTTTATACATATTTTTTATCTAAAATTTACCTTAAAACAGTGTCTGAATACTACACCATTTTACTTACTTTTGGCACACCAGCTGGACATTATGTGTATCTTTAAAAAAGTTATATATTATGCTTTGACGTGCCAATATTGTTGTCAGAAATCCCTTGAGACATTCGTAAGTAATAGAACTGCTCTGGTTAGTTTGAATGTTGATATGCTATTTACAGAGTAACAGTGAGGTAAACCCATTTGGGAGGATTTGGGAGTTGTTATGGTGGTATGCAGACTGAGAGAGATGTCAGAGCTAATCAAAACAGATGTGTTTAGTGACTCACTGCAACTTTCGTGAACACTATTTTTCTACAAGCCTTCTCTTATCTAACTCTGTTGGCTCCCACACATCAAAATATCTCCCTTTCTGGCTAACTGGTTGGTTTATCCTCTCCCTAATGTTCTTGCCTCCTCATTAAGCAAGACTCTTAAGAGCTATAATGCAGTGTAGATTCCTCACTTCTACTGTTTCTACTGACTCGCAGCTTCTCAAAACAATGTTCTGTTTACTCCTCTTGGTTTTGATTTTATAACATTACTTAAGGCCCTTGAGAATGATCAGGTTGTGTGCTTTTGTTCAGCATTCAACTCTTGTCTTTTCTCTCTCACAGAGCATAATAAAGAATCAATTTCTAAGGGGGATGATTTTGAAAAAATGGTTGATTGAAGTCAATTTAAAGGATTAGTTGACACAAAAAGGAAGATTATGTCATCATTTACTCACCCTTGTGTTGTTCCAAGCCTGCATGACTTTCTTTCTTCTGTGGAACATTCAAAGAGATGTTAGGCTGAATGACAGCCGTTGTCTAACCTCTCCTTGTGTTTCCCATAAAAGAAAGTAATACAGGTTTGGAACAACATGAGAGTAAATGACAACAGTATTTTTATTTTTGGGTAAATATTTAGAAGTGAGAAAATATGAGGGGCCTTCAAATTTCAAAGCTATAAAGCATTCTAGAAAGCTTTGTTAATCCAACATATTGTATAACTTTCAAAATTCAGGGCAATTTTATCTGAATGTAATAAATATTTAATCTGATCATACAGATTCTTGAAAAGCTTTCTTGGTTGGGTACTTTATTGGGAATAACGTGTCTTAAAATAGTCACATATTTTAGTTATAGAGTCTCATGACCTTTACTTGCTCTCCGTGCAATAAAAATTATGATAGCTTTCATTATAGTAAGTGAGATGGCATTAGTGAAAATGAATTGGCCCTCAGCAGTATAATATGAGGGGTGTACATTAATCAGCAGTGGTGTAATAATAATCAGATTAATTTCAGTGGTCCTAGAATGGTGTGGCCACACCATTGGGTTTATTTCAAAAGCTCCATTGAAATATTGTAATAGGGTTGTTATTAAAAGTCAGTTTAATAATCTGCCACAAATTTACGTTTTATATCAGAATGACCAGATGGAGATTTCAAAAGACCAAATTTAGGGGCACTGTTTTAAAAGCCACAATAGGGCATTCACCTTTTAAGTCTGAGTCATTTCATTATGGGACCAATTTTATAATAAACATACAATAACAAGCATCAAATGTATTTTAAAGCAGACTTCACCAGCTTTTCTTTTCCTAGATTTTGCGTCATTCTTCCTTCAATTTTCTCATGATGCTCAGTGATGTCAAACCACCTCACCCACACAAGGTTACCATCACCATACGTAATTGTAGAATGCAGTTTAAGGTTTGGGAAGTTTTACATTTTCTCTACACATAACTTTGATTTATGCCTAATAAATTCTGCTTAATCTGACAGAATATCTTATTTTTCATTGCAGTTGTGTTACTTTTATTCTTTTTTGCAAAATTCAGACATGCTTTGACGTGATGCTTCTTAAGAAATGGCTTCTTTGTGCCGTCTGATACACTCCATTGTTATGCAGAGCTCTTGATAGTTAGGCTTGTGCACCTTTACATCTCTACTTTACATTCTCAGAAAACCTTTAAATTGATCTTTGATTTCTCTGTGGCTTCTCTCACAAGACTTCTTGTTCGTGCTGAGAATTTTGATAGACGACCTTTTCTAGGCACTGTCTGTGGGTTGATTTAGCTCCCACTTCCTGATATTTGAACCAGAAGAGCACACTGGTACAACTAATTAATTGGATATTGCTTTTTCTAATTTCAGCCTTTGTTTTTTTTTTTTATTTTATTTTTATTTCTCTAACTTCTTTGGAATGCTCTTTAATCTTCATTTTCACAGTCTTAAGAATCACAACCTGAATAACGATCCCTTAACTGTGGGTTGTTCAGCCAGAAAAAGTGGTAGTTGTTTTAATTATTCACACAATGCCGTAACTACTAAACAAAAAGTTTGTTTGTTTAGTAGTTACGGCAACTGTTTTCTTCTGCTTAAACAAACAAATATATAAAAGGCATTATTTTCTATTTATATAGAAAACATATCAATGCTTTAACAGCAATAATTAGATTGCTATAATTGAATAAATTAATATACTCTTAAGAAAAATGGTTCTAAATTGTTCCAAATAAGGGTTCTTCGGCTTGTAACAATAGCAGAACCCTTTTGGTGCTAAATAGAACACTTTTTTAAAGGTTCCATAAAAACTTTCCTTTGAAAGTGCTATTTAGAACCTCATTAGTGCTATAAAGAAAATTTGAGGGTTTTCGTATACCCCTCTATATAACCGCTCTTATAAAATATGATTAGCCTAAATAATGGTTTTACATTAAATATAAACAACCAGCCAAACAATCAAATATATAAAAGCAAGTAATGTGTGTCAATTAAGAACTTTTATTTTCTATTTAAATAACAAATTTAGAAAATATAACAATGCTTTTACAGCAATAATTAGATTGCTATAATTTAATAAATGTATTAATTGTTGTAATTAAATATGTCAAAATGCACACTTTAATAAATACATCAACAAATACATAAAGCAAAAGAGTCAGTAATGCATATGCAATTGAAACAGCAGACCTCTACATTGCTCCACACATTAAGGCTGAGATAGAAACGTGTATATTAATTTATCTTTTATATAGAGAGTATTTTAATTTCATACTGACAACCAAGCCTTCATGGAAGAACAACATCCTATGGAAACAGAAATAGATGTAATGAAGGCTAAACTAAACTGAAGGCTTCACTACAATATCTGTGCGATCTCCTATGATGTCTTCACCATCCATCACTGTGTATTTTGTTGTATTTGAGTGGCAGCCCCTCTCTGCAGGTAATGAGGTTGTGGGGTTCAACAGCATCTGTCTGAATAGAAATACACAATTAGGTTCAGAGTCAGTGTTTCAGTATATGTGGACAATGTAAGTAAGCCCTTCACAATGTGAAAAAGAAAAAGTGAAATAAGGTTTATTATTTAAGTATTTATTTATTTTGCGACTGGGAATTTTTTTTATGCTTGAACCCAAGTAAATAATTGAAACATCACTAAGTCTTTATCACTCACATGCTTAGTGGAGACGTGGAGAGAAGTATCCTCACCAAACACAGCTGGATGATGTTGCTGCTTTTTAACTGTAAGCCTATATATGACACAAAGAAATTACATTGTATTCATTAATTACAGTGTATAAATGACTTTGTAATGTTCAAATTTAATGCGCTTAATATGGACTTGCAAAAATTTTTGCAAAAACGTACCCATGCGATGTGCTACCTTTATCAAGCAGTGACAAAATTGCCTGTTGTGTGAAAGAGAAAAACAGATGTCATGCTTTAGCTTGTATGATCATGAATTCCCTTCAAGGTTAATAAATAATTTTGCAAATAATAACTGGAGGCAGGTTTTTATTTTTATTTGAAGTCAATCATTGGCATACAGTTCTCAGCAATCCATTTCACAAGGGAAGTTGTCAATCAAATGAAGATTTATTATGGGGGCTAGTTTAAGGACCTGTCAATGTACAGCTGCGTCAGACATGCTTGTGTAGCGTTTCGGGTGCATTGCGTCATCAACATAAAATGTTTAAGTCACTGTGTCAAGTTAAATATAGTTTAATACTCAATCTTTAAACACATCTTGAGATCCCTTAGTTCGCATTTGCACTCTTTCAAGTGTTTTGAACACAAGAACGTAACGTATGTTTGTGTTGTTCTGCCTACTGAAGTGTTTTCTTCACTGTTTAAACTGCATGTTGCTCATACAGCAAAAATTTCAATTACTGCCCTGTTGAGTAAACAGGTGGTACTACACGCTTGGATTTCTCAGGAATCTTCCTTATTACGGTCCGGGGGCATTGTGATTAATTGCATACATTTTTATAACGCGTTATTTTTTGTAAAATTAAACGCACTGAATTAACGTGTTAAATCGACAGCACCTAATATATATACTGTAGATATAAAGTTTACCTGTGGTTACAGTGTGTGTAGCAGTTGGTTGAGCTGACAGGACTCAAGTGCTGGGAGTCAACCAATGATGTGGTGGCTTTGAAAGAATTTATTGACAGCTATATTCAAGACCCAAAAGGGTGGGTATAAAGAACCCCTAATGCCCAACGCAAAGATCCATTTCAGCACAAATGGGGTTTTCACAAAGATATGGTTCTAAATAGAACTATTAAGGCCAGAACCTTTGAAGAACCATCTTTTTTTTAGAGTGTAGAATATCATAAAACAATGTCTGTTTGTCCATCCATCCATCCATCCATCCATCCATCCATCCATCCATCCATCCACCCATCCATCCAATTTGCATTTATAAGGCATTGTGTATGTGTAACTTCTGTTTTCAACATCTCAACTCCAGAGTATATTGTTCTAGAATGGAGGGAGGGCTAAAAATACCTCTCATTTTACAACAACAGTCACAAAACAAAGGATAAAAGGAAAGCAGTATCATTAGATGAGTCTAGGGATGTCTGCCACTTCAGCAGCCTGCACAGTGGCACAGAAGCCCCTATCACTGTTATAGCACTGGAGTACATAATTCACAAATCCTCTTGTCTCCTCCTGAGTGCACTTACCTGGCTCCTCACAGCCTACATTAGCCTATCTATGTGTCTTAATGGTATTCTGTGTTGGAGGTATTTAAAACCTGAATATGATTATAAAATATGATTCAGTAAAGAGGTTGGACCCTCTTGAATGTTTCATGAACTATTAATCAGTTGCTGATATTGAGTTTATGAAAGCAAGCATATGTCGTGTATGTTGAGTAAATGATACATTCATTTTAACTTAATATTCTTTAGCTATTGGGTGCACTTCATAATGAGTTGAAATCATGCACTTTTATCTACTCTTTCTTGTAACACTGATGATGAGTTAGCTGAATAACTATTTAGACACTTTAATTTACAAACTGTCTAAAACCTTTCCCACATATTTGCAAGGTCATGAATGAATAGTAATGGTCACTTGTTGAAAGATTAACAAACATCGCCTCAAGCTTTCTCAAATCTAGCTTTCACAGGTTTGTTATATGTCCTTGAGTGCAAGCTTTCCCTGGTGTATATTTGAAGGTTTAACAGAAGTTTTTGATTTTTGCAGGTCTTCAAAATCAGATGTATACTATATACTTGGAGATTTAATTTCATTCAGAGGACACATAACTTTTGATGATGAATTGAATTATACTGTATCACAAGCATTGATGTCAGTAAGTAGCTAGAAATTTGTGCATTTTTTTGTTTAAGTGAATCGTTGACTCAGTTGATTTGTTAAAAATATCAGCCATCTAAATATCAGCATAGGTGTGATTGCCTGTGACATGAGGACATAGCCATATCATAGCACAGTCTTAATATTAAGAACAACAACACTCTTGCTTGTGTGATATAGTGTTCTGTGATATAATATGAAACTGCAGATGTTTAATGAAGAATTACAGAAGGCTTCTCTGTAACCCGCACACACAAACACAAGACGAGACAGTCACAATGTCGGAGAAAACTGCTTTATTCCAACAAAGCAGGCAACAGTACAAAAACAGGGCAAATCCAGTGAAGAATGGTCAGGGTGAGCATTAAATCGAAGCCGGGGAATCAAGATAGGGTAAAGGGGCAAATCCAGGAGAGAGTGGTCAACGAGAGCGTAGGGGGTCAAAGCCGGGGTAATCAGAATAAGAATAACAAGTGGGAGCAAAAGACAGGGGAACAAGGGGAGACGAGACTAGCGGGGGGCAAAGACACGGGAAACTAAATACAATAACCAACAACCGTGAGACGAAAGGGTAGTGATATATATAGGGGCGAGTGCAGGTGTAAACCATGACAGGTGATGAGACGAGTGCAGGTGAAACTAATGTGCAGGAGTGCAGATGACGCGAGTGCAGGTGGTCATAATGTTCTGGGGGATTGGAAACGCGTGAGAAACTCGAGGAAGGGAGATTGCCTACGAGCATGTGAGCGAGTAGGAGCAAAGTGGGCGTGAGGGCTTGAGCGAGCAAAAAGAGCGTGCAAGCTCGAGGGGGCGGAACGAGCGTGGGAGCTCGAGGGGGCGGAACGAGCGTGGAAGCTCGAGGGGGCAGAGCGAGGGAACGGGGTTCGTGACATTCTCAATCCTCCAGATATTTTGTGTAAATATTACTGAACTCTGGGATAGGTGCACTCATCATGAATTCACCGGATACATTTATGATAAGAAATAGTTCTTGGTAAACTGTATATATATAGTTAAGTTGAACATAAGTTGTAATATATAGTTAAAAGTTGTACAAAGAACAAAGATCACACCACTTTCAGATCACGAGGTTCACTTCAGACAGGCCTGTTTATTATGCAAGATGAGAGTATATTAAAGATGCTGGTCATAGCCAATGTGTTGTTTGTGGGAGACCTGCCAAATAATTTCAAATAAATTACCTTTGATGGTAATACTGCTGTGACTCATGACTCATAGGGTTGGTCTGAAGGATTTTATACAACCATGGAAATCAAGTAGGAAGGCTCAATGTGTGGTTTGATTTCAGTTCCATCAGCAGGCAAAAAAGAACAGTCAGGTCAAGGACAAGGAGATGTTTAAGTCTTTAAAGAAAGATGCATTTATTTGCTTCTTAAAAGCTATTATACCTTAAGATTTAAGATTGTTTTCCTCTACACACTCTCACGGCAAAATCGTAAGGATTCATACGACTTTTCTAAATTTGACTAATTTGTATGATATCGTACATGACTTTCATGACTTTCAATACAGCCATTGACGTCACTGGACATCGTTTCCATCTAATACATGACAATTACTTGCTTCTAGCACACACAGCAGCTTCCTATTGTGTTTACACACTCTACTGATTGGTTAGGTTTAGATAAGTGGTTTGGGGAAGGGCATAATATTAATAAGCATGTCCTTCACGCCTCATCTGTGAAAGTCGCGCTTACATCTGCATTAGACATCCAGGCATTTGCATGAGTTGAAATCGTACAAATTCATACCAACGAACTCGTATGTAATCATATGAAATAGCCAACTCCTAATATATGTAAGAATATTCATGAGACTGGGTTGGTTTCCTTCATCACTTCACAGAATACACAGGCTATTCTCATTCATTTAGTTGCACAGAGAGTGACATCCTGTGACATACTTCAGGAAATCATGACTCACCTTCTCTTGCGGCCAGAATTTGATTCATTTTGAGATTGAGACTTGCCTCTAAACTTTGCTTCATGACATCAAGGTTTATTCATCACAAAGGTCTGTGAAGGTTACAACAGGATTAGTAGATTAGCTGTAGCTGGTAATGGTAATGTTTTTGGATTTGTAAACAATTGCAGCCATTTTGTGAACTTTTGGCTATATGCTAACTTTAAGCTCACGCCCTCTTTCCAAAATCCCACCCCCTAAAGATATGACAGACAACTCGCTGTCTGAAAACCAAAATGATTCACAGATATAGAATGTTTCTAATGTTGGCTAAGAAAAGTATTGATCACTGTCTTGACCCTTTGACTTGTTAAAAGAGCCTAGTGTGGTCACAGGTGTGATTTGTTATGACATCTAATTCCGTTATACCTGTCAGATTGCCATAGGCCTATTTTTTGGAATATGTGGTGGTATTCCAAAAAAATTGCTTACAGCATCTTTAAGGTTAAACTGATTTGAAAATTACACCCCTTTGCAACTGGGTTGTTGACTCCTTTTCTTCCTCTGTTGATGAATACATTTTGTGTCTAAAAGCAGTTCAGTGAGGGAAAACACAGCCCCTAAACTCTGTATATTGGAGGAAAATCAATTCGATTTTTTAAGTTAAAAGCAGAATATTGTTCCAGCTCCTCTCTACTTCTGTACTCTATATCTTCCCTTCATGTTACTTTATAATCCACACTCTGTCTTCACTAGCAGCATTACTCCTGTCAGCTAATCGGTGGCATTAAATGAGCCATCCGATTAAGTTAGCATCATTAGCGTAACGTTTGGCAACCGAAGCGCAGCGTGCCAAACAATCCTCCAAATTAGCTTTATTAGATACATAATATTCAGGCCTCTGACATTTTTCTCTCCACAAGAGGATTTTCTTAATGAGCTGGCTGTTTCTGCCACTCGCTCCACCAACTCTGCAGATGACCTCTGCAGAATTTGAAGATGCGAAACGCAGATTCTTATTCTAATTAATAGACTTAACGACTCTGAATGAATGGCATGCATTAACAATTCAATTCTGATTTAAAATAAGCATGACGTTTGCATTGTTTTGTTTTTTACTAATGAATTGTGCTATTTTTTTAATCATAATGAAACATTTTATTTCACACATGGCAGAAATGTATATAAAATTATAGTACTTTTCATTTTTAGGATAGGACAGGTTAGGATGCCAAACACAAAACTTACAAAATACAAAAATGCATATAATTTGTAAACTGTTGTGCTGTCGTTAACCATATCATTCTGACGATTGTACAGAAATATGGGAAAAATAATTTTGTTGCGTAAACTGTCCTCTCTGCAAAGGAAAGCGCATCATGTTAACTTTGACTGTTTATTCTTGAAATGCTTTACGAAGTTCCTCTTTCTGCCATGTTACATCTGAGTGATGTCCTGGAAACATGATACCTGACATAATGATCAGTGGAAGCCTACATTCTCTACCCAGCCCAGCCTTCTATACACCTCTTCTCAGTTATGCTCTGCGCTCAGCAGGCGCTCTAGGGAGGATTTCTGTTCAGTTCTGTATTTTAATTAGTTCTATGGGGGAAGTATATGTGTGTTGAGGGATATTCATTGATCAGACATTGAGCACAGTGTATCAGCTGCCAGCAACAGGTTGACTTTGTTCACACCAGACATGGGGACTTAAGTTAGAAACTCGGACACGAGTCGCATTTTAATAGACTTTAGACTCTACTCTAAACTTGAACTAAAAACACTTCAGACTTGACTCAACTTGACAAAGATGACTTGAGAAGATTTTTATGGATTTATTACATCTGCATCTCATTTCCCCATGTGTCATGATTGATCGGACCCTTACCATATAATTCGATGATGTATTTCTGCGTAAACAAGGAAATTGAATATGAGTCCCATGAAACATGGCGGCACCCGCTTTCCCATAAGTGCACACATTTGGTTCCCATAAGTGCACACATTTGGTTGTGCCCTCAGAAGCAGAAACTTCAGGAAGAACAAATTCTCAAAGGTGAGTCATATTAATTAACACACAAAGCTAGCTAATATTGTACTGTTGTAAACATTTGGTAGTGTAGCTACAAGGCTCATTATGATCGCCAACCAGAGGTTGCACCAATTTAAACCTAACTCTTCATTTGATCAATGTTTAGTATATATGTCACCTCTCTCTTTCTCTGTGTCCGTGTGTGTGTGTGTGTAAGAGAGAGAGAGAGATAGAGAGAGAGATTTGTCCTGTATTTCAGCTTCTCACAATCAGCACACGTATAGGTTTTTGTGGACTTAAAACAGCTGGCAAATTTTTGTCTAATTTAAACCTGATGATATAGCATTACATTGCATTGCATTGCATAAAGTGGAGTGGTGATGGCGTAGTGGGCTAAAGCACATAACTGTTAATCAGAAGGTCGCTGGTTCGATCCCCACAGTCACTTGAGCACTTGTCCTTGAGCAAGGCACTTAACTCCAGGTTGCTCCGGGGGGATTGTCCCTGTAATAAGTACACTGTAAGTCGCTTTGGATAAAAGCGTCTCATAAATGTAAATGTAATGTAAAGTACATTATGTCATATTGCATTGCTTGTGTACGTGTTCTGAGCCTTGTTTAACTTTATTAAAAAAACAGTACAGGATAAATTAATTAAGTCATAAAGTGAAATCATAGAATACAAATAAATAAATAAAATTTTACAAGTTTAAGATGAATCCTATTAGTATCCCAGATTTTTCAAAGATCAAACATTTATAATTTAAGGAGAGTATTTATATAATAATAATATAAAACATAAAATATGGAATATTTAGTGACTTGAGACTCGTCTTGAACTTGTGATGAAACACTTCACTTCAGCTAAAAGACTTCAGATGACTCAAACTTCAGATAAAAGACATGTGAACATCTCTGATTCACATTAACTGATGAGTAAATACTATGCACAGTAAAAGTGATAACCTTTGATTGCTACCTTAAAGAGCTATATCTACTTGTATCATAATGTAGTCCTATTGATTCAATCATAATAATCATACTTTGAATAAAATCAGATAATTTAGATATTACCACATGAAGCACTTTTTTTTATTTTTACAAGTGACCAGACAGAACATTATGTTTGTGTGTCAAAAACCTAATTGTATTTTAAACAAAATGAAACAGTTTCTTCCATTATAGTACTGTGACATCTGTTGTTCTCAAGCAATCAGTGTGCAACTGATAATGATTATTCATGACAGTGTCAGATTGGTTAAGACCACATCTCTCTGCTTGGTTTGATTTTTGCAAAAATGTCTACAAAGTGGCCATATGTAGTTTGAATCAAATTAAACATTCATTGTCATTAAGTTATTTATGCTAATTATATAGAACTGTATGTTATCTTTTTGATTTTAGTGTGAGGGTCTCTTCTTTTTCCATTTTATGGTGCGTGGCACCAGCGTTAAGGTGCATTACTATTACTAAGGTTACATTACATGGTAAATCTAGGAACTAGAGATACTGTATCGATCCCTTTAACATCAATAATAATAAATAAATAAATATAACTATATTTCACTTTACTCAGACAAGTTTCTTTCAAATAATGGAATAGACTCCCTAACCCGATGGTAAATAAATTCTTTAGACAGTTTCCTGATTTCCCTCTTTAATGTTTCTCATTCTCGAGAGTCCTTTTGGCAGTGACAGATGACTTGCTCCACTGATTCCTCTATTTGACAGTGCTCACATAGTCCTGAGGGATGTTGATTTATTAAGTGCAGTGTTTTATTAAGCCTGGTATGTCCTACCATCAGCCTTGTTAAGATGTTCTCCTCTTTAGTGCTTCTTTTAGTTGTCCTCACTGTGCCCACCTCTTGCTGTACTACATAAAGGTGTCATCCTGTGTTTCCTGTATCCCAACTGTGCTGCCACTCTTTAATGATGTTTTTTTGATAATTCCTTTTGATTCATATTTACTGAGTGAAATGTCCATGATCTCCTAATGTTTCAAAGCCTGTTTTGCTAATCAATCCACAATTTAATTGACCTTCATCACTCTGTGAGCTGGTATACATCAGTGTTATCATAATCATATTTTTAAATCTGTACAGAGCTTCATATATCTCATTAAATATATCCTTCCTACTGTGAGATGTAAATGACTGCAATGGCATTAATGCAGAACACAAATCTGTACAAAGAACAACCTTTTTAATTGTAACTCTCCTACCAACTAAAATGCTACTGCAATTGACATCATCTTGACTGTGTACAGTATATGGACAAATTATCTGATGTTCTTCTTTTAACAGAAACTTGTAAGGCAGGAATACCAATACCAAAACCTGTGCTCCCTGTATTAGGATCCTTGGATCCATCAGTATTTACTGGAACAAACGTTTGATATAATGTTTGTAACTTATCTTCAACAAAAACTTTATGCACCTGCATTTCCTCAAGAATATAGAAATCAACTGACACTGAGGGAAACAGCCACAGTGGTGTTACTGATAACTGTACTGTGGGAATATATGGTTTCTGATTTTATGTCATGTCTCTGGCTACTTTCTCACTGCTCCATGCAAAACGCACTCATTTGGCCCTTTCTCTGTCCCAACCATAGGCGGAAATCGTGGGGAGGTTTATATTTTAATTATAAAATATAATTAAAATATGTGTATTTTAAATTATATAATGATATATTCTTAAAATAATTGTTTAAGAAATAAAATAATACAAATGCAAACGGGGCAACAACAAAAAAACGCCTTGGTGTCCCCTTCAAAAATTGCTCTTGAGAATTGTTATGTTTATTGTCCCCCCCATCATTTTGATGAAATTTTCGCCCCTGCTCCCAACATGGGAGAAGTACCTTTGTTGTTGGATATCGGTCTTCTGAACGTCCTTGAAGATTTACCCAGTAGATCATCATTAACTATTTGCATCTAATATTTCACCCATCTCAACCCGAAGAGCGGACACAGGAGTCGTTTTGAAACAACCATAACAAAATCTCAAAACTTGAGCTTTCAGTAAACAACCTTGAAATTGTGTCTGCTTATATATGAGTTTTTTAAATTAGTGAGCTTGTTCCAAAACCTAGTGGGCTTCCTCTGGAGGCAGAATTTTAAGGCATCATAGGTGGTCAAAACAAAGGCTGTTACAAAAGGTTGTTATCTTAATTGTGCTGCCCCTTAAAATATCTAAGGTAGCATAGTATGTATCTTTTCCCAGAGTTGGTGATCCCAGAATGCACCGTGATGAGCTTGGTAGAAAAATAAATCCATGATGATGGACGAAGTTAGAGAAATTTAGTTTATACATATACTTATTATCCATTCAATACTGAAAAGTATAGATAAATAACAGTTTAATATGATATAAAACCGACTATTTTAGCCAAAATGTGTGTGTGCTGTGCTTATTTATGCTAAGTAGAAGATTACGTCATTCCTACCGTGTCACCTGTATTGCAATAATTTATGAGTTATGTGTCCATTGCGCTACACGTGAGGAGTGCTATTTAAATGACACGTGGACTCTATGTCGAGCGTTCCAATTCGGTCTCTTATGAGGCTGCATTTCAGGTAGGATTCTGCCATAGAATTCAGCAGCCTATGTGGAGACAGCAAGGTAGCTCGCTAAGTTTTGGAACAGACATGTCACATTGGCTTGAAAGTCATTATGTTGGCTTGATACTGTTCTATACTTCATTTTATACTACTTTATTAATGTTTTTTCAAAATGAATAAAAAGATGAAAAAGATTCAAAGTAACTCCTCTTTAGCTTTCTAGCTATATCCACCAAACTTGGTACAGACCTTCAGACTGTTCTGAAGTAGTGTGCTATGTCTTTTCTAACTGATAGGACTTGTAATTTTCTTGTAGCAGGTGATCAAAAATCCCATAGACTTACATTGACAGAATGTTCAAATGGCTGTCTGTCTGTCTGTCTGTTCTTCCATACCTGTATAACTATGTATTTTTGTCAAGGATTTGTCAAGCCAATATCATAGTATTTCTTGACAGACATGTCTAGTTTAGTTTGTTTTATCACTGCTAAGACATTAAACAGATAATGAAAATGAAAATGAAAAATGTATCATAATTTACTCACCCTCATGCCATCCAATATGTGTATGACTTTCTTCCGCTTAACACAAAAGATGTTTTTTGGAAGAATATTTCAGCTCTTTTCAGTGAAAACTTTCAATTTGTGAGAACCGTGAAAAAGGTGTTATATTTTGGTCTCAAAACTGACTTGATCACTTCTGAAGACATGGATTTGTAACGAATCCCGCCTCTTCGGCTCAACCCATTCCCTCGTGTTCCCACACTAGTTCAGTTTCCCCGAGCGTTCATGCTCGCTCGCATTCTCCCCTCGGGCACTCATGCCCGCTCCCTATCGCCAGAGTATTAGACGCTTCCGCACTCGCCTCTCAGCCCCTCATTGCACACACCTGCCACAGTCCCAATCACCTGTCATTCGTTTCACCTGCACCGCTGCTTTGGTTCACTATATCTACCACTACACATTCATTTCGCATTTGTTGGTTATCGTATAGTTTACCCCTGCACTTTGCCAGCTACTAGTGATCCCCTAGTTTATCCTTGTCCTTTCTACTTGCTAGATTACCCTGCTATATATTTGATCACCCGGCTTGACCCCTCGCTTCCCTTGACCACTCTATTTGTAGATTTGCCCTTCTGTTTCATCCTGATTACCCGGCTCTCGACCCTACGCTTTCCTCGACCATTCTCTCTGGATTTTCCTTATTGTACCTTCGCCTGCTCTTATAAAAATAAAAGCAGTTTTGATATACATTGTGACTGTCTCATCTTGTGTGTGCGAGTGTGGGTTACAGAATAACCAACCCCACCGCAGGCAGTCACAATGGAAACCGCTGAAGATTTCCGCAGCTCATTGGAGCGGATTTGCACGGCGCTTTCCGCCCAGGGATCTACGGTCGGCCAACACGACCGAACTCTCGCGGCTCAGGGACAGCAGATTCAGGAGATCCTGCAGACGGTACGTGCTATTTCTACTCAGTTTTTATCTGTTCCGCCTGCACCTGTCCCTGTGTCCGTTGATGTTCCCACTGGTGATGTTCCCAATGCATTCCCCAGCGCCGCGAGCTTTCAAACCCCGAGCGGTTTGACGGTTCGTCGGACGCTTGCCAGGGGTTTTGATGCAATGCTCTGTGTACATGATGTATCACCCCTTTTGCAAACCGACTGTGAGAAGGTGCACTTTGTTATTTCACTGCTCTCGGGCAAAGCACGGCAATGGGCCACCGCATTGTGGACGGCGCAGAGTCCCCTGTTGTTATCATACAGTCAGTTCTGTCACCAAATTGCCGTGGTCTTTAATCACCCGTCAGCTGGCCGAGATCTCGGCAGCCGCCTCATGTTTTTAAAGCAGGCGTCGCGCACGGCCGCCGCCTACGCACTCGATTTTCGCACCATTGCTGCGGGTAGCGGGTTCAACGACCCGGCATTATTAACTGTTTACCGCCTGGGGTTGAATGATCGACTCCAGATGGAGTTAGCGTGCCGCGGGGAGTCGCTGTCACTGGAGGACTATATACAGCTCTCTATCACCGTGGATAATCTGCTTCGGGATCGTGCTTTTCGGAGCCCTTCTGTAGTCCAAGAGCCTCCAACAGCTCGCAACCCATCGAGACCCGTAGCTTCCGAGCTCTTCCGCTATTGAGCCCATGCAGCTTGGCCGCGCCCCACTAACTCTGGCGGAGCTGAACCAGACGGCTGAAGCTGAACCTCTGCATGTACTGTGGCAACCCGGGGCACAGCGTTAATTCCTGCCCGCTCTGCCCTCGGGCTCTCTCTGGAAGCCAGGTGAGAACGTCTGTTTTTCTCAACATTACCCAAAAACAAGTCTGCCTCCCAGTAACGTTGATTTTTAACAATGTCTCTTTCCCTACCCCAGCCCTAGTGGATTCCGGGCGGCAGGGAATTTTTAGACGATGGCTTGGTCCAGGAGCTGTCCATCCCCTCTGTCCGGTCGTACCACCCCTCAGAATCAATTCTCTGGATGGGGCACCCCTCGGAACAGGTCTCATCACCCTCCGGACCATGCCATTGTCCCTCCAAGTGGGCCTTTTCCACACGGAGGTAATCCAGTTTTTTATTATACACTCCCCTAGGGACCCTGTGGTTTTAGGCCACCCCTGGTTAGCGCTCCATGACCCCCATATTTCCTGGCGCACGGGGAGCTGTTGCGCTGGACAAACCACTGCCTATCCCACTGTATTTCCCTTCCTGTGTCCTCCACCTCCGTAGAGAGCCCCGAAGTGGAGTCGTCTGTTACCATCCCACCTGACTATTCTGCGTTTGCAGACGTGTTCGCGAGGACCCAGGTACGCCTTCCCCCCCACCGTAGTAGTGACTGTGCCATTGAACTCCTCCCGGGGACTCCACTCCCCAAGAGCCGAGCCTACCCTCTAACATTGCCCGAAACCAAGGCCATGGAGGATTATATCGATGAAGCACTCAAGCTGGGCATCATCCGGCCGTCCACATCCCCGGTGGCGTCCGGTTTCTTCTTCGTGGGCAAAAAAGATGGCGGACTCCGCCCCTGCATCGATTACCGGGCCCTAAACAAAGCCACTGTGAAATTCGCCTACCCCCTACCTCTCATCCAACCGTCCCTCGAGCAGGTCAGTAAGGCGAAAGTCTTCACAAAACTCGACCTCAGGAGTGCGTACAACCTCGTGCGCATCCGCAAGGGGGACGAGTGGAAGACGGCGTTCATCACCACTAGGGGGCACTATGAATATTTGGTGATGCCGTATGGCCTCGCCAACGCCCCCTCAGTGTTCCAGTCGTTCATGAACGACGTCTTCCGAGACATGCTAGACCGCTTTCTTCTCGTCTACATCGACGACCTGCTGATCTACTCCGCCACGCTCTCCGAGCACACCGTCCACGTCTCGAGGGTGTTGCAGAGACTACGTGAGCATGATCTCTTTGTTAAGGCCGAAAAATGTGCCTTCCACCGCCCCTCCGTCTCATTCTTGGGCTATGTCCTATCAGCAGGAACCATGGAGATGGAGACCGACAAGGTGGCTGCGGTTCTGTCTTGGCCCGTACCGAGCACGCTCAAGGAACTACAGCGGTTCTTGGGTTTCGCCAACTACTACCGGCGTTTTATCAGGGACTTCGGCAAAATCGCCGCACCCCTCACGTCCCTCACACGGGCAACCCGAAGTTCCTCACCTGGAACACACCTGCCCAGCAAGCCTTCCAGGCCCTTAAAGAGGCCTTCACGACCTCGCCGGTCCTTCAGCAGCCCGACCCCACTCTCCCGTTCGTGGTAGAGGTAGACGCCTCTGAGGTAGGGGTGGGGGCTGTACTCTCCCAACCCCACGGAACTCCTGCCAAGTTAAAACCGTGTGCGTTTTATTCCCACAAGCTGTCTCCCCCCGAGGAAAACTACGACGTCGGGAATCGAGAACTGCTGGCCATCAAGCTGGCCCTGGAGGAGTGGCGCCATTGGCTGGAGGGCTCAAGGTTCCCCTTTGTCGTCTTCACTGATCATAAGAACCTTGAGTACCTCCGCGCAGCCAAGAGGTTAAACCCTCGGCAGGCCAGGTGGGCAATGTTCTTCACCCGGTTCAACTTCACCGTAACCTTTCGTCCGGGCTCCCAGAACCTCAAGGCGGACGCCCTGTCTCGCCTGTTCGACCGTGGTTCCGAGACTCCCGGGTCAGAGAACATCCTCCCCATGTCGTCCGTCGTAGCACCCGTCCAGTGGGAGCTGACGGAGGCCATCCTACAGGCCCAGGGTGACGAACCCGCGCCTCCTCAGACCCCCCAACAGAGTATATGTCCCCACTGCTATCCGCCCCCAGCTCATGCAGTGGGTACACACCTCACTTTGTTCTGGCCACCCGGGATTACCCGATCCACCCAACTGCTCGCTAAGAGATATTGGTGGCCCTCACTCGTTGACGACATTTCTGACTTTGTTCTCTCTTGTCCAGTTTGTGCCCAGTCTAAAACGCCCGCCACCTTCCTGCAGGTCTCCTCCAGCCATTGCCCGTACCTGACCGTCCGTGGTCTCACATAGCCATGGACTTCATCACAGATTTGCCCCCTCCGACGGCCGGACCGAGATCCTGGTGGTCATTGACCGTTTTCGAAGATGTGCCGTCTTATCCCTCTGCCCGGGTTGCCCAATGCTACACAGCTGGCCGACCTGGTGATAACCCACGTCTTCCGGAACTTTGGCATTCCCGAGGAGATCACCTCTGATCGGGGCACCCAGTTCACATCCCGCTTCTGGCGAAGCTTTCAGCGACAGGCTGGGCATCCAGCTCAACTTCTCCTCGGGATACCACCCTCAAACCAATGGCCAAACCGAGCGCCTCAACCAAGAGGTAGGCAGGTACCTAAGGTCCTATTATGCCCAAAACCAAGGCAGCTGGCACACCTACCTCCCTTGGGCCGAGTATGCCCAGAACAGTCTGGTCAGCTCCTCTACACACCTCACCCCCTTCCAGTGCGTCCTCGGCTACCAACCACCTCTATTTCCGTGGGAGGCTAACCCCAGTGACGTTCCAGCGGTGGATGCCTGGGCCCAGAGAAGCGCCCAGGTCTGGAGGGCCACCCATGACCGCATACAACGCTCGGTCCAAACCCAGAAAGCTAAGGCAGACCGCCGACGCCGCCCTGCCCCCTGTTCCATCCGGGCCAAAGGGTTTGGCTCTCCACCCGTGACATCCGACTCCGGCTGCCGTCCAAGAAGCTAAGTCCGAAATACATTGGGCCCTTTAAAATTATGTCACGTATTAACCCCGTCACCTATAAGTTACTTTTACCACCCCGCTACAAAATTTGTCCTGTGTTTCATGTGTCCCTTCTCAAACCAGTGCACTACAGCCCTATGTTTCCACCCACGGCAGCCCAGACACCCCCTCCACCACTCGATGTCGGTGGCCAGCCCGCCTATACAGTCCGGGCTCTACTTGACTCCCGACGTCGAGGAGGCGAGTTGCAGTACCTGGTCGATTGGGAGGGCTACGGACCTGAGGAACAGTCATGGGTGCGATCTAGGGATGTCTTGGATCCAGCTCTCAAACTGGACTACCACCGCCAGCATCCCGATCGCCCTGCACCACTTCCTAGAGGTCGCCCCTCGTAACCGAGCCGGCCGTCAGGAGCCGCCCGTAGCAGAGGGGAAGTACTGTAACGAATCCCGCCTCTTCGGCTCAACCCATTCCCTCGTGTTCCCACACTAGTTCAGTTTCCCGAGCGTTCATGCTCGCTCGCATTCTCCCCTCGGGCACTCATGCCCGCTCCCTATCGCCAGAGTATTAGACGCTTCCGCACTCGCCTCTCAGCCCCTCATTGCACACACCTGCCACAGTCCCAATCACCTGTCATTCGTTTCACCTGCACCGCTGCTTTGGTTCACTATATCTACCACTACACATTCATTTCGCATTTGTTGGTTATCGTATAGTTTACCCCTGCACTTTGCCAGCTACTAGTGATCCCCTAGTTTATCCTTGTCCTTTCTACTTGCTAGATTACCCTGCTATATATTTGATCACCCGGCTTGACCCCTCGCTTCCCTTGACCACTCTATTTGTAGATTTGCCCTTCTGTTTCATCCTGATTACCCGGCTCTCGACCCTACGCTTTCCTCGACCATTCTCTCTGGATTTTCCTTATTGTACCTTCGCCTGCTCTTATAAAAATAAAAGCAGTTTTGATATACATTGTGACTGTCTCATCTTGTGTGTGCGAGTGTGGGTTACAGGATTAAACCACTGGAGTCATATGGATTACTATTATGATGCTGAAATATTCTTTGACAAATCTTTGTTTGTGTTCTGGAGAAGAAATAAATTCATACACATTCAGGATGACATGTGGGTGAGTAAATGATGAGAGAATTTTAATTTTGGGGTGAACTATTCCTTCAATGTAAAACAGGCTGCTTATTTCTTAATAATTAAATTAATGTATTAATTTCACTAGCATATTTCCTGGTTTGGCTGAGCTGTGAAAAGTCAAATTGTTTGCTGATTGATTTTGCTGACTGCATCTCAATCCAAAAAACTGTAAAAAATGCTCATGAGATCACTTAAGTGCTTTACAGCAACCAGAGAAATTACACAAATGCACTTCAGCTTAGTTATACTTACAAGAGAAACTACTGCATTCTGAAAATTATATGCTTTGAGCCACTGTGGAGATTTTTACAGCTTTTGGGGCGACAAAGGGAACATGGGAGAGTTCACAAATGACCTTGATATTGAGCCAAACAAAGCAATTCCTCGAATTTCCAAAGTAAAACATATGCTCACTGGGGAGGAAAAGGCCCTTTATTTTAGAGAAAATATTTTCAACATGTTAGGAGAAGCATGAAAGAAAGTGCTGCATACAGTGGCATAGCTTGCCTTTGTGGTATGTGAGTGCAGTTGTATGGTACAGGGTGCATTTTGTTGCATTTTGTTGTGAGATTTCAATGGAAAGGAGAGCGGAACATTATTGCTCTATTTGAATGACCATCTCTGCCACTTACTAGAGGGAAGGATGTAACTTCATGTAATTAACTTTTAACGTTTTTGAGCCAGTACACTCACTAAGAAGTGTGTGAATTTGACCAAATAAGTGGACTGGAGTATATACAAACAAATGTAGGATTGACAAACAACATCCCAATTATGTTTTTTTCAATTATGAATCAAAGTTATTCATGACATACTGTGTTTATTTATTTAGCTAAAGCTAATTTATCCTTGAATCATCTCACTAAAATATTGCTTGGCTATATAATTCAAAGCCTTGTCTGCTTAGTTATGGGGATGCCTACAATGAGTCATTTTTATGTGGCCTCTCAGCTCTATAAATAAATATATCTAATAATCTGTGGATATGAGGCTGTCTAGATGCATATGATTGTATCTCTTCATATCTCTTGTGTGTGTCAGTGTAATGTAAACAGACAGAGTGATAATGTTGAAATGTCTCACTCTCACTCTTCTTCCCTCTTTCCACCATACAGATCTAGTGATTATGGGACCACCTACAGCAAGCTCAACTTGATGCCTGGGACAACAATCATAGTCACAAACTTCTACATCTGTCCCACCAATAAGAAAAAGGTGAGAGTACCAATGACATCTCACTAGATCACAGATCTGTTGTGCGTTATCATTGGGGTAAAAAAAATTATAATGCCATTTTCTTTCATCGTGTTATGTGAAAATTGTATGAAACATTTGCATTGTGATTTTGTTGGTGAATGTACTCAAACAACAAAACAAAAACTTGCCACCAACATGTTGCTATTGCAAAGAATTGCAGACCCACTTCCTTTTTTCTGCAGTCATTTGAGTGCTATGATGTACAGGTATGTGCATAATTGTAACCTTTTTTCAGAATAGGGCACTTGCTCATTAAATTATATTAATTATGTTTTCATCACGTATGTTAATGAATGGGTCTGTGAGTATGGTAATTATATTTCATGCACAGACACTCTGCAATTAACACTCAATGAAATGTTATTGGCAGTGGTGTGTATTTAAGCACAGATCAGGGATTGATATGACTATCAAAAATAGAACTTCAGAGCTCCATATGGCGCTGTTCACATTGTGATATTAGAATATATTCAGATACCGCTTATAAATATGTTGGATGCGAGTGTGTGTTTGTGTGTGAGAACAGGCTTAAATGTGCGTAGTTTAAGGTCATGTGAATTCTTGATCCCCTCTTTCGGAGATTGATGATAATGATCACCCTTGAGCAACGATGACATGTTCAAGTGTGTCAAACTCGTCCTAATAAACACAGGGATTTCCAGCTCATTAGTAATCTCCTCACAACCCCTTAACATGAACACACAGAACTCACATCTGAATATGTGCTAGCAGCAGCCTATGAGATATGACTTACCAGAGACACATCAAAGCATATGTGTTGCTCTCAGCTCAAGTCACAATGCACAGTTTTAATAATTAACAGCAAAATTATCAGAGTTGTTTAAATTAATATACAGTACATTTGAGGATAGGGCTTTGCTTTGATGTTTGTGGCTGCAAAGTAAAATGTGCAAAAAGTAACTAACTGTTGACCTCAGGAGTCAACAGCTGAATCTGGTTTCCAAGTTAAACTCCTTTATCTTTGACAACCTTACCTGGACCGTCAACACAAAGAGTGTTTTGAACAATACAGTACAATGCATGTACTTTCTGCAGTGTCTGAGAAAAGTGGCTTCATTGAAATAGACACTTTCAAGATTTTAGGGCACAACCCTCATTGATGGCATCACTGTCTGGATCTGTTTGGAGAGCTGTCAACACATTTTAACAATGACTCACAGAAATGATAAAGGAGCTGCTTAGCAGTCGTTAACATATTACTATAGTATATTGTTCCTCATAATCACATCTCTTACACCACTCTGCTTGTCTTTACATTACCATGATACTATTATCTATAAACATGTGGTCTGTTCCTCAACCTAGTAGGCTTCTAATAGAGGAAACATTTTAAGGAAGTGTTCATCCCAAAATAAAAATGTTGTCATTTACTCCCACATCTATCTTTTCATTACAATGGCAGTGGATAGTAGCCCCTTTGCCACATACAGTCCCGGTTCTTTCCCTTAGTAACTTTCTAGATGAGAACTCTTAAGAAGAACGGCACACCTGAGGAGACTTTTCCCTCGTGCAATCGCACATACAAAATAAACTCCCCTGGTGACGTCACCAAATGTCGTTCATTTTTCTTCTCACGTTGTTTGCATGAACGATTCAGTAGCAACAACAACATTAAAATAAATGTCTGCATCTGAAAACCTGAGCAGCTGACTTGCTGCCTAATCAGTTAATAGCTTAACCGACAAGTGAGCACAGAACTACTTAGTGTACAGAACTACTGATTGACTGAATAATGCCTTGATGCAGGCAACACTTTTTGTTTTGCACTTTTATGTTGGTGCAGCTATCATTATGAGGACATAATTATTTTTATACTGTATGAACTATATATTCTATCCCCTAACCCCAACCCTACCCCTAAATCTAACCCTTACAAAAACATTCTGCATTTTTCCATTTTCCAAAATAAAAACACATTTATAGCATAATATCCTTGTAATAACCAGTTTGTAACCTAAGAAAAAGTCCTAGTAAACCACCTAAACCCGCCCCACACACACACACACACACACAAACACATATGTAAAATGGGTGATTCTCTTTGGATACTTTGTTAGTTTTATGTTATTTCGGAACAATGCCATGGTGTATAGTGTCCTCTTTCACACGCTAGACATCTACATTAATTTTTTATTTAGTTAGGTTTTTTATAAGCCAAAGCAATGTGTCTACAAGTTTGTTAGACAAAGAGAAAGTGTGTGATAGTGAATGCTATGTTAAAACCCATAGGTCACAGTAGAACCACACAATGTCAATCAGTGTACCGTTAGACAGGGTCCCAGCACAGAGGAGCAGGATCAAACACCACTGATCCAAAACCAGAGCGTCTGGCCCCCTCATTTCAGCGCCAAGCTCAACCAAGCATGAATTAGAGAGCAAGAGACACAGAAAGAGAGAGAGAAGAGAGAGAAAGAGAAAAAAGATATATAGATACACATACATAGTTACAAAAAAACCTATCCTTGCCTCAAATATATCTGACCTCCATTAAATCACATTTCTAATTCCATCAATGAAGTATCGTCTCTCAGTATCTTATTAGAAATATTCAGCACTGAATTAAAAATGGTGTGGTTCAATATTGGCTGCCTTCATTTAGTTAATAGCTTGGGCAAGTCAACAGAGTTTAAGCAAACTGTTTAATTCAAATAGCATACATGTCACTTCCTTTGTCCTGCTTTATCTCTTGGTGGAACTCCAGAAAGTAATTATTCAGGAAATAATGTGTAATTCGTCCACACTAGAGATAAGTGGGAAATGGCCTTCAAAATTAGAAAGCAAAATTAAGTTTTTACTTTTTCAGAAAGCATTAGAAATGTTGTTGTACTTTAATGGTTTATCTCTGATTTTACACTTTGTATACTTATATTTTATACAAAAGCAATGCCACAAGGCTGCAGTTAACTAGCTGTACAGTACAGTAAATACAGTGTTTTCATTGTTCAGTTACTGTAGATAATGTATTGTAAGATTATCTTTTTACTTTAAAATCTCAAAAACTGTGGGGTGTTCTATTAACTATGCTTATGGTGCTTGCAATGTATAAGGAATTCCTCTCACATTCTCAGACAGTGACTTGTTATGTCAGAAAAACTTGTATTGCCTCAGCAGCTGTAATTAGACCATGAGACCTGAGATTAAAATCTCCTTGCTCATGCTCAGTGTTCTGAAACTGAGCTAAAACAGATATAAGACAGTGGCTATCTCTGACGTTTGGAAGTTTAATACATACGTATATTGGAAAGTGAGTGAAGCAAACCAGTATTCACACCCTCCAGGCCCAGAAATCAGAAAGGCAGCTTCCATAAGTGTAATTAGTTAGTGAAATGGTGTTCCTTTGGGTTAAAGTTCTCATAGAGGTTTAAAAGAGGGAAGAGAGATAAAAGCCAAGAGAAGTTTGTTTGTTTTTTGTAGTTGCTTTATCTTTATTAATTTAGCAGGGATTTGCTCATATTTCTAAGTATCTGATGAAGGATTTTTAGTTGCCTTATTTGGATTTATCCAGACATGAAGTTTATAGACTATGAGAATTTGCCTTAAATTGGTATGTAAATCTACGAGGTGATCAAACACTTTTTGTGTGCCATTGTATGTGATATAGAGCAGAACAGTGTTAGAGGTGCAGGACTCTCCTTGAAATTTTATAGGGAGTTTGTTCTGGGGAAGTTACAGGGAGTAATCTTGATTTGATTGAAGATAAAATAAATTTGGTTACACTTTTTAATAAGGTTTATGTTAACGGACATATCATAAACTAACAATGAACAATAATTTTTCAGCATTTAGTAATCTTAATATACTGCTTTAAATAATAAAATGTATTAGCCATGTACAATTGAAGATTAGTTAAGATTAATGAAGTCTGTAAAAGTATCATCCATTGTTATTTCATGTTAAAAATTGCATTAACATGTTAACAAATACGACGTTATTGTAATTTAAGTATTATCATAAATTGTGCATTTTCAGCATTTTGTAAAATAAATTGAAGCCTTATGGCACCATTCATTGGTTGAGAATGTTATGCATGTAACTCCCATTAGATACCTTTCCATAGATCACACACACTTTCATTATGCCAACACTGTTGTTGTTTATGATGTTAAAATGTACTTAATAACCTAATCCATGTTAGATCTACTACATTTCTCTGAACACTGGCAATTCTCCACAAACATCATCTAAACTGCAGGCAAATTGATACTGTAGAAAGGAGATTCTGCCAACAAAGTACCCCAGACAAATAAACACTCTTGTCATATTTAGTGCCTAGACATATTCAAGACCGCAGTGCTTTATGTATCTCATTTGTTCAAAACCCTTAAAGGCTGAAAACAAATATTTTTTTGGCTCAGCTTTAAAGATTAAGGAGCCAATTAAGAAGCATTTTATACCCCATCGTTTAGCCAAGTATAAGTATTACAAATTGCTTCTTTGATCACAGGCGTTTTAACTTGTAACAAGCTTTAAACTCCTTTTGTAATGTGTGCCCATATGCGCGCACACATACTCATATGCACAGCACCAAAGCAAACCCTTACATCCATAAACTTTCACAAATTATCAAAGTGATTTATTGTCTTGTATCACTTCAGTAATCACACAGGATTAGCATCAGAACATCAGCAGCCATTGGAGTAAGTTTTTTCAATGCCACAATGACCCTGATTATGCTACTGACGTTGCAGAGAGATCAATAGTACTAGTAAAGGGCGCTGATTTATTTTCAGACATGTTTTGTCCTTAATTCTCTTATCATCATTGCCATTACATGGAATTTGGGACAGGTCAAATGGACTGGTCTAAACTGATTTATCATAACAAATTTAATGAAAGATAATTTTCAGTACCTTCGTTGTGTTGCAGTTATGACTAGAAAACTGTAACATAATCCACTGAATTCCACACATAATTCAAATTAATAACGTAATAGTTTCATGCCTTCAACACAAAGTAGAAGGGTTTCCATTTGAATTTCCTCATTTTATTGAGGGAGTTTTCATTTGCCTTTTTTTGTAGCTTGTGATTAGGCTAGGCCTCGAACTCAATGCTGCTTTGAGACCATTCCTATTGATTGAAATGCAATACAAATAAATCTGAATTGAGCTTATTTAAATATAAACACCATGCTCCACTAACCAACTTTTTGTTGCTGTCATTATTTAACTTTGGTTTTCTAGAATTAGCTTTGCAGACAATAAATGTGTACGAGTCATTTTTTAATACTCACAAAGATTAAAGGCAGCTTAGATATTTAAGGTATATGTTGTGGCACTGTTTTGTGAAAAGGCTAGACAGGCTGCAAATGTGTGTGCAGACAAAATAATATACATACATTACAGACATGTGGAAGAGTTGTGATTGGATGCAGAGTCTATGCAACACTTTTGTGTGTTCTGCAATGTTTGACCTGAACAAAGAGTCTGGATGAAAGTATATTACCATTAGTTAATTTTTAGCTGTCCTTTATGCAGCAGTTATTCCTCATTATTAATGCTAATTCATAGTATACTTTTGTTTAAACTATACATTATTTAATGTTTGTTCATAATGCATTAAATAATGTAAACATTTACTTCAACTTTAATGTTAAAAATGTATTACAATATGAGGAAATCATCATTAACCAAGGGTAATAAATACTGTTAAAGCATTGTTCATTGTTAGTATTAACTATTATGTTAACTATTGCTAGCCTATACAGCCTTATTGTAAAGTTTTACCATATAAAATAAATTGAACAATACCATTGCGTCTTGATACCAGAGATCCCTTTGTTTAGGGTGGCAAGACGTCCTGTTTTCCCCGGGACAGTCCCGCAGTCATGCACTGTTTGTAGAGTCCTGTATTTATTCTGAAAAAATTCTGTTTTGTCCCGTATTTTTCCTCTCCTAAAATCGTCTATGCAGCTTTTTCAGTCCAGTGAGTATATCAAAGGTAGCCAAGGATACGGCTTGTAAAACCAATAAAATAACACTGTGTTGCTTGAAGTACATGATTGGGTTAAACTATCCAATCACAAGCCCCTATCAATAGATGTCCAGTTAGTGAACTGATTGAAGATTCTGTTTGAAAGAGCATACAGATGAAATTGTGGCTGGAAAATGTCAAGAAAGCGTGCATGTACATTTAATGAGGATTTTCAAAAAGAGTTTACATTTCTAAAAAAGGAGTCACAGACAGGGCCTAGTAAAGTGAGGTGTGAGATTTTTTTGGAGCTCGCTTTTCCATCGCCCATGGATGCCGCATTGACAATGTGCAGCATGTTCATACAAAAAAGCAGGTGGATGCTGCTAAAAGTAAGTATGCCACACCAAGTGTTAGCAAAGTTCAGAATCTGACAAGGTGCACGCAAATGAAGGACTTTTTGCTTATTCTGTTGTGCACAAAATTGAAGGACAGCTCAACACCACAGACTCTAGAAGTATGTGGCAGGGAATTAACATAATCACGGACTATAAACGGAATAAAAACTCCGCCATGAACACCGCTGCCTCTCTCCCGGATGAGCTTAATACATTTTATGCTCGTTTTGAGGACAATAACACCGCGCTACAGAGGATGGTTCACTCTCCGTCTCTGTTGCGGATGTAACCCGTTCCTTTCGACGGGTGAACATCCGTAAAGCCGCGTGTCCAGACGGCATTCCGGGCCGCGTCATCAGAACGTGCGCGAACCACTTGCTTAAATGACTGGCGTCCTGTTGCTCTGACCCCCATCATTAGCAAATGCTTTGAGAGGTTAATCAGAGATTACATCTGCTCTGTTCTGCCCACCTCTTTGGACCCATTGCAGTTTGCCTACCACAACAACCGCTCCACTGATGATGCACTGCATCTACAATACACACTGCTCTCTCCCACCTGGAAAAAAGGAACACATATGTGAGAATGCTGTTTGTAGACTACAGCTCAGCATTCAACACCATAGTGCCCTCCAAGCTTGATGATGAAACTCCAGGCTCTGGGCTTAAACAGCTCGCTGTGCAGCTGGATCCTGGACTTCCTGTCAGGCAGACGTCAGGTGGTTAGAATGGGCAGCAACACCTAGTCATCACTGACCCTCAACACTGGAGCCCCGCAGGGCTGTGTTCTTAGCCCACTCCTGTATTCCCTATACACACACATGGCTGTGTGGCAACATATAGCTCCAATGCCATCATTAAGTTTGCTGACGGTGGTAGGTCTGATCACTGACTATGACGAAACAGATCATCAGAGACTCCAGTCACCCGAGTCATGGGCTGCTCTCACTGCTACCATCAGGCAGGCGGCATCGCAGCATCAGGACCCGCACCAGCCGACTACATGACAGCTTCTAACCCCAAGCAATCAGACTTTTGAACACTTGATCTCTCACGATCAACAATCAGCACTGCACTTTATTAATCATCATCTTGTATCACACACTGGACTGTCAAATATATTCTCCCCAATTCAACTACTGTATATATATTTTTATATACCCTTACCCTTATTTTTTATTTTTTTATTGTATGTGTATTCTATATTGTGTGTATTGTTTACTGTACATTGTATATTGTGTTGTGTAAGTATGTGTACATTTGTTATGTAAATTGTGTTGTGTAAATATGTTGTTTATTGTAATTGGTACTGCTATATTATTCGGAACTGCACACAAGACTTTCACCTACTGTTGCACTTGTGTACACAGTAGTGTGACAATAAAGTGATTTGATTTGATTGCACGGCTATAGCTTAGCACATTCATTTCCTTAGAAAAGTCTTGCAGGCTGCAGGAATCATTCATACCCTCTGACATGAAGCTGGTGACATGCGAGCGGATGATTTCTTTTGTGCAGTGGGAAACTCTTATTCAGCATCTGCGGGTTACCTCCAAAATTGGAGCCGCTCATTGGAGAACACAGAAAAACTTGAGAGACATCCCAGAGTCGAAAGACATTCAGAGCAGCCTCAAAAACTTCTACTCCATAATATCCCCGCTCTCAGTTTGATTGTCAAAACCACGCTCTTTAATGAGTGGGCTTGCGTGAAAAACATTGTCACATTGTTTGTTTTATGCCTGCCTGGGACATCTGCATCTGTGGAGCGTGTGTTCTCATTAGTAAACACAGCATGGACATCGGATAAATCTCGACTCAGTATAACAGTCATGAAGGCAATGCTTTTTGTACATCTTAATTTTGGACTGGACTGCACAGCATTTTACGATAAACTCTTCCAGCAAAAAGTACAAGGCGACAACAGTTACAGATGTGGATGCACCCTCTACTTCGCATTGATCTGAGCTTAGGTAAGGATAAATCAATTAAATTTTTGCTGGGAGGGGCTGTCCCATATTCTACAAGCAGGAATCTGGTCACCCTACATTTGTTACATAGTTTTGTGCATCCTATCACATTCAGTGCCCTGACATACACATTCCTCTTGTCCTGTTTAATTCATTATTCCTCATTTTGCCACTTCATTCCACATTGGTGAGACAAGAAGCAGCCGTACGCCACTGAAGTGCTCTGGTAGTGTTTTAGCATAATGATGCATGTTATAATGTGTAGTTATGCAATGGTTTTTTGGGTTACGCCCCCCTTTGAAAGAAGTATCACGTGACAGCGACGTCTATGCGTTCAAGACCTTTGGACCATAATTAACATCTGATTTATGATACTGATGAACTTTAATAAAAACGGACCTTTCCGCCATCATTTACTCACCCTCATCGTTCAAAATCAGTATTACTTTTTTCATCCGTGAAACACATAATTGAAGGATGAGAGGATTGTGCTTGTGGCTGTACAAGCTCCGAAAGCACATATCAAAGCACCTTAAAGTCATCCATAACACTCGTGCCTTAGATCTCAATTCTTCTGAAGTCATTTAGTGTGTTGTGTGAGGAAAAGACTGAAATTTAAGAGTTAATTCACCTCGTCACTCATCTGAAATTGGTGCGCATGCAAGAATAACCTTGTTTACATGAGCGCACCAGACATTAACACTTTGGGCTTTCAAGAGCTGCATACACAGGATGTGCTGCTATGCTAGGCGAAAGTTTAAAGCCAGAGGAAAATAAATTGTGCACATTGGTTCTTATGTGTGTTTTCACTATTATTGTTGAATGTTTGAAAGTGAACGAGATTTGAGGACAGGTCAGTCTTCCCCACCCCCCTTGTAATACCTCCGCACCCCCCCACATTTTGAGAACCACTGAGTTAATGCAAGCCAAAGGTATCCCTTTTTATTTTTCAACATTTTCCTTTAGAAAGATTTGATCTGATGATTCATATTATTGAAGAAAATACATTTTCATGACACTGTAGCTATCTATTTTGTATTTATTTTTGTTTAGACTGGTCAGATCAATAGAGCAGTCAGTTTTCTGATGGACTGTTTCTTGATAGAGGATCTGATCCTTGCTATATTTCAGTTATACAATAAATGTAACAATACACTTCGAAAATCCACTGGATTTGGGATACCATCATGAAACCTTTTGGACACGCTTTTCAACATACAGTACTGTGCAAATGTTTTAAGTACTTGTGAAAAATGTTGCATAGTGAATGTCTTCAAAAATAATGCCATAAATAGTTTTCATTTATCAATTAACATCATACAAAGTCCAGTAAACAGAAAAAAGCTAAATCAATATTTGGTGTGGCCACCTTTGCCTTTAAAACAGCCCAAATACTCCTAGGTACACCTGGACACAGTTTTTCTTGGTTGTTGGCAGATTGGATATTCCAAGCTTCTTGGAGAATTCGCCACAGTTCTTCTATCTCTTTAGGCTGTCACAATTGCTTTTGTCACTTTATGTAATCTCAGACTGACTCAAAGTTCAGTGGGGGCTCTCTGGGGGCAATGCCATCTCTTGCAGAATGCCTTGTTCTTATATTCATATCTTTTCTATTTGCAGAAGTAATGCTTGGGTCTAAAATGTATTTTCCCTATTGACACACTAAAGCCAAAGATATAAATAAACTTAACCATCTTAAGTGCCTAAAACTTTTGCACAACACAATGGTTTGAATGTTGCATGCTATATTGAAAAGATACTGTGTATGCAAATTGGGATTCAGGAACAGTTTTACAATTGATTGTTTCTGGGACACTGAGTAGAATGCTGGTGTTGTGGAGAGGAAGAGAGGAGACGCAGGGAGTAGATACTTTAAGTCTTTTAATAATAAATGCTGGAGTGGAACAAATGCTGGAGCGGAACAAAACAACAAACCATTAAACATTAATCTTCAAGGACTGAACAAAACAGGAGGGTATTTAAACAAACAATGACTTAAGTATCTCCATTGGAATGGAGGGCAGGTGAGTAGGATTGGAAACAGATAGAAGTTATGAGGGCAGTGGATTCTGGGAGATGTAGTCCAGGGGAATACTCCAAAATAAGAGTCCTTAGGAAAACATGAGGGAGACAGACTGTGAAACTGAGATAGCTAGATTGTCTGTGACTGCCCTCATTTGAAGGAAAGCTGAAATAGTTTAATAACACCTGGATGGCGACAACGTTTTTGGGTTTAAATTGATTGAAGCTGAAAAGAGGTGATGGAGCTTGGAGATAAATTCATGATGACATGATGTTTCTTTGAGGGCTTGCAGATGGATTGATCTTGCCTGCTCACAGCTGATATAAAATTTTGTCTGCAGGGTCTGAATTTGTGGCTTTGCACAACTGCCTTCTCTTGCGAAAGGAAGATGGGCAATGAGAAACATCTAAATCACTCTGCAAATAGAAAAGAACAAGCACTAGCAAAGACACAAACACACACAGAAATATATATGAATTTCATATACTGTATTTATCTATTACAATTAAGGTGAGTGGATTTGCTTTGCAATACCAGGGTTGTTGTTTATCATAAATGAGCCAAGAGCCAAGATTTTAGAGCAATATTGCACAAACACTCACAAATTCACTGGACCACATGCAATTTCTGCAAAGTCAACAAAGAGATAATTTCATATGACATGCCTTGATACTGAATAGGATTCTCCTGGCCGTTTGTTAATGACTCTGAGCAGTTTCTGTGTTATGTTCGCTCTCATTTTCTGTGACAGATGGTTTAGTGCTTGTGTGCTTTAAGGTCACGCTCAGTCATATGACTGTCTCTGCTTATGCTGTGGTGTTGTTTGCTGGCATTTACCCATTGAAGTATGTATGGCATTCATGTTTGTGTTTTGTTCTAAACTTGTTTTCACAAACCCATGTTATTGCATATTGCCAGGCTGATGTTTGAAAATGTATGGATTATTTGGAGGAGTCTACCTGTGTACATACTGAGAAACTCATCATTCTCTCTTTTACTATGTGTATTTATTTTACATACGAAGAATCAGCAGACAAAGATATAAACTCACAATGTCTTCTCAAACATTTATTAGAAAGCTTGCATTTGAGGAAAGAGAGAGGGATGGTGAGAGAGACAGAGCCAATGGAGGAATATCCCATTTATAGGGGGCGGTATGCGGCATGAGCGTTGCAGATTAAGGAATTGTGTCATGTTAAAAATAATTGTTGTAAAGATCATGTCACAAAAAAAGGCATTTCAAGACACTTGCAATTTGCTCCATAGACCTTATTCAAAGTAATGCTATTTTATTTTTGTCAGGAATGAAAACAAGGCTGTAAGCGATGGACCTACTGTCTCTTCAACGGTGTGCACTGTATAAAGCTGCTCCTAGATTACATTTTATTTCCACAACATGTTTTTTCTGGAGGTTTGTCTACCAAATAATTTTTTTATAATGTTTTGTCAGTGGAACGATCCAAAACACTTTAAACAACATTACAACCCATTGAATAGACTGCTAGTCTATCACTCACAGCCTTGTTTTTTTTTCTGTAAAAATTAAAGAAAGGATGTACGTGTCCTGTGTGTACGCCCTTTCCATATTGTTAAGGGCTTATTCTTGCCCCAGAATGAATGTGACCATGAACTGTATTGATGCAATATATATTAATAGTAATTCCTTTCATTTATCAATTGCTGTCTGATGAACTGGACCACAAGTTTCCACCGAAAATGACACTGTAACCAATCACAAAATAAAAAATCAGGCCTCTTTTAACCAACCCATTCTCACACCCAAGGAGTCAATTATGCTTGCTTGTTTAAAAGCAATGTGCTTCACTATGTAGATGCTAAAAGCACACCCTCACATCTGTCTTGCGAGTTGCTATGCAGCCCTCAAGTGCGTTGTCTTGTTTCAAAAGAGAAACCTTTGCTATCAATAGACTGGGCATCTATTTTCTGATCCTGAAATGATATGTTGGGTTGCAATTTTTGTCATCATGACATGATATTTTGGGGTATGATTTTATGTATATTCTATGTAATTTAGCCAAATTATTGTGACTGTAAATGTATCTGCTTGTTATGTGTCTCATATGGTCGCAAACTAGGTAGGTTTAGGGGTTGGGTTTTGGGATCTAAAATGATGATATCATAGTGTTACTACACTAATATATTTATAAGCATAATAAAATATACTGTGGTTGAACATGCATGATTATAAGATCTGAAGATTGATCCCTTCCATAGGAGACTGCAAAGATCTTACCTGCCGGGCAACTATATAGTGATGTTCAGGGCTCATGCACATTCAGTGAGAATGTGTTATTTTTACACTTTTGCGTATACTTATTATTGAATTACTGTGGTAACTTAAACTGCATGGTGAAGAAACTTTGATCTGTAATGCATTTATCCATTCTGCTAGTTTTCTTATTTTGTGGTGATATAGATGCTGGATTGAACTTCCAGCTGTGACTAAAGGTGACAGAGTTGATGAATTTGAGTGTCCTTTCATGTCCTGCTCCACAGGTTCACCAACACGATGATTATTCCTCCCCTTTCTTTTCTTGCTCTTGGCTTTTCTTCAATTTTTCTCCTCTTCACATCAGGAAGGTTTTATTGTATGTTATTTAAGTTCCAGTACATACAGTTTGTAGGAGCCTAATTTTGCTTTTGTTCAGTGACAATTATTGCATATTATGTGTTGCATTTCAGTATTTGAATATTTGTGTTTTGATTGTAACTTTCTTTCTTTGTGTGTACTAATTAGATAAATATTCTCTATATTTACATTGAAATATGTTATATGTAAAAATTGTGCACTGGCCCTTTAAGAATTGCGACTGTAAGTGAGGCGGTTGTGCGTCCTTTATAGGAAATAGAGTGGAGTCGCACAGTTTTCTTTATCGCATCCGTGATATTTAGGATTTAAGATTATATTTTGTTTCCTTTCTTTTCTTTGTTTGATTTACTAACGAGTCTGGATTAAAGGAAGAATTTCCATGAAGAAAACGGTGCATGTGAATTGTTTTTTATTGGACACGGAGCGAGTTGACTGAAATTCTTGCGATGCGCACTCACACAGTTTGTTACTGAACTACACAAGCAATGCTCAGCACTGTTCTACTTTGTAGCATGTCTAATAATATAACAAGCATCATACTCTGTGTGCGTGTGTGTGTGTTGTTCGGACGGATTGAGTGGGCTAAACGGGCGCAGCACGGACTAGAGAGGAGATGGAGTGATGAGGTATAAGAGGATGTGGAGCTGAGTGGACTTGCTGCTGACTGGTACCAGCAGTGTCAAGATCGGCCTATGTGGCTCGTGAAGGACACTACTGGGCAGTTGGACGTAGTCGCCTTCCAACAACAATGGAGGGCGGAGGATAAACGCTCACAACAAAGAGCGGAGCGCCTGATGGCTAAAGCACAGAAAGTTTGCACTGTAGGGGGCACAGGTGTTCCATCAGCCAGTCGTCTCAGTCAGTCAACCCGTGGCATCTGGGTCTGCCTCATGACCTCCTGGCAGTGGGCTTTCGAGGTGCACATAGCCTGGCACAAGCATTGTGGTGATGTCACCGCCACCTAGTGGCAAATGGTGGTTGTTGTTGTGTGTGTGTGTGTGTGTGTGTGTGTGTGTGTGTGTGTGTGTGTGTGTGTGTGTGTTTTAGGGCTGAAACTAATGATTATTTTGATAATTGATTGATCTAATGATTATTAGAATGATTATTCAATTCGGTGATTATTGTAACGATTTATCATAAGCCCTTAACCGATTATACCGCTTGTTCCCCCCGTTTTCTATTAAAATATTATTTATATTCTCAATCCAGTTCTCGCCTCCTCCTTTCCCTTTAACCCATTTACACTGGTGCCGAAATCTGGGAAAGAGGAGGGATGCGCCGTAGTAGAGTCCTTGCCACTAATATCCACCCCAACGGAGAACGGAGACATCTGCCGGGGGACGGAGAAGCCTGGCCACCTGAGAGTGGAGGTACGGCCGCTGACCGTGAAGGGAGAAGGGGGTCCTAACCGACTGTCTGGAGCGTTCAGGTCCGCTGCTAGGGGTGGAGGAGTCCCTACCAGCCGCTGAAATGCGGCAGGTCTGAGACCGCCAACCGCGAGCGGGGAGGGGCTCCTGCCCGACTGCCTGGAGTGGGAGAACCTCTGCCAGGGGCGGGGGAGACCCCTTCTGATTCCTGAGAATGCGGCAGGGTGTTCCGTCCGCCCAGGGAGGCGTGGCTGTCGTTTTTTTTTTCCTCTCTCCCATTGCTGCTCCGTGTTGGCCTTTTCCCTCTCTTTTTTTAAAATGTTTTGTTAATTTGGCACGATCGCCATTACGGCATGTAGGTGCCAAATTTGTTTTTGTTTCCTTCCCCTTGTCCCCTCCCTCATCCAGGTAGACGGGGATGATCTGTCGGCAGATGGGGCAGAATGCCTTCCCCTCCCCAGGGAAAGAGGGGGGAGGATGTACGTCATGCCATGGCTCCCCGGCCTGAGAGAACGAGGGAGGAATGTGGCAGGGCAGAGGGTGGGGCTGGATGGTGATGCTACACACCCAGCCCCTAATCAGGCTAATTATCCCTCGAGAGGGATAAAGGAGATGTCAGAGCGACAGAGAGAGAGAGAGATTTATGGAGAGCTGTCCGACACGTTTGTGTGTTTGTCTTTTTGTTTAAGTTTTTTATAAAAATATGATTTATATTCTCAAGCTGGTTCTCGCCTCCTCCTTTCCATTAACCCTTTTACAATGCCGTATAATGGGGCTACCTCTCTCACCTTTCTGTTCATTTCAATCCATTTTTAACTCACAAAAAAAAAACTCTTTCTTATTAATAAAGCTGCATATTGCCAATTTTCTTCTCGATAGAAGTGTGCCTGACGAGCGTCCCTGTGACTGAGTGTGCATCAACTGGTTGCTGTTTCTATCTCTCCTCACTTAGATCGGGACATTCACGCAACTCATAGACGAGGCACTGGCCTTACAGAGAAATGCCAGTTTCAGAGTTTGTAGTTATTTACATGACCTGCTTCCAATTTCCCCCCCTTTTTCACCCAATTTTGAACGCCCAATTCCCAATGCACTTTTAAGTCCTCGTGGTCGCGTAGTGACTCGCAACAATCCGGGTGGCGGAGGACAAATCCCAGCCGTGTTGCCATGGAAACATAGCGCTACACGCCATCAACTGTGGCATCCAAGCTCAACTCACCATGCGCCGCACCGAGAACTAACCACATTATAGCGACCACAAGGAGGTTATCCCATGTAACTCTACACCCTCGAGCAACCAGGCCAATTTGGTTGCTTAGGAGACCTGGCTGGAGTCTCTCTTCGAACTAGCGAACTAGTGAACTCCAGGGGTGGTAGCAAGCGTCTTTACCACTGAGCTACCTAGCTACTGAGCTACCTCTGCTTATTCCACAACAAGAGTGCTTCTATATTTACTTATTTGGTACATTTGTTCCCTCATACTTTGCAATCTACATCACCTGAAGCTGTTTGGAAAGTTAAGAGATCATCTGGAAAGTGTAATTCTTCCTCTCCTCAGTCAGGTGTGAACTGCAGTGCTGCTCTCATCATTAGAGTTTAATGTGATCTCATGTTACATTAAATGAGATTAAATGACTATTCAACGACAAAAATGTTTGTTGACAATTTTTTTGTTGACGTTGTCGATAACGTCGACTAATCATATCAGCTCTAGTGCGTGTGTGTTTGTGTTTAAGTAACTCACATGCCACTACTACTCCTAATTGGGTTTACACACACATGTTTGAATAGAGGTACAGAACAAACAGACACAGTTGGAGACTCGTCCTCTATGTCTCGCTCTCATACACACACTGGCACAAATGCAGTGGAAGCATTTGTCATTTGTGTAGCTTCCTGTTGCTCTTTCCCATTACTGTGTCTGCTAACCCAGCATGCACCTCTTTTGTGAACATCTGAGGAATTTTAATGTGTTTCTTTAAACTCTCTCTCTCTCTCTCTCTCTCTGGTTACACATTTACAATCACTTTAAACCAACACGTTCTCATTTTTTACTATTAAACTGCAGACTAGAAAGCTTATTGTCGGAAATTAGCTGAGGACAGAAGAGCAGAAGTGCTAATGATGGTGTGTTATTGTGTATGTGTTGGTGTGTGGGTTTGGGGGGTTTACAAGGAATTTTTTTAGGTTACAATGTGGTAAAAAGTGTATTATGCTATAAATGTGGTTTATGAGGACAATTCTAGTGTCACCATAATTCAAATCCTTTAAAAAAATACTAAACGATATTTTTTGAAAATGTATGTGTGTGTGTGTGTGTGTGTGTGTGCAGGGCCGGCCCGACCCGACCCAATAAACAAACTAAACATTTGTTTAGGGCCCCGTGATTGGTTCGGGGACCCACCCACCACCCCCATTAATTTTTCTTTTTGCCAATCAATTACTCTAATCAACAAAACACACAACCGTATCAATGAAACGTAGTATGTTTCATTTCGTATATTTTTTCTAAATTAACTAGAATTTTCTAGAAACCTGTAGGGCCCCATACACTATTTTTGTTTAGGGCCCCCAAAACCCTAGGTCCTAAACCTGTGTGTGTGTGTGGGTGTGTGGGTGTGTGGGTGTGTGAGAGAGAGAGAGAGAGAGAGAGTCAGTGATGTCTCTCATTGCTGGAGCATTTACAGCTGTTTCAGATTCCTCTTATCCTTTATTCTTTCAGTCAATAAGGAATCACTGATTCAAAGAAGAGTATAAAACCCATGATTCTCCCCAGGAAAAAACTTTTTTTCTTTCAGAATAATGAAGAATATCACAAAGACTCTGCGTCCTCCAAGCCCTGTTGTTTGAGTTTTATTTTGGTTATCGGTGTGTGTTATGTTGAATGTTTAATTAACTTACGTTTGTTCAACTGTTTGTTTAATGCAATTATGTGCTTCTCACTTGTGAAAAGTACAACCTTATTGAAAGCTTATACGTGTGTGTGTGTGTGTGTGTGTGTGTGTGTGTGTGTGTGTGTGTGTGTGTGTGTGGCGTGTATTATCACTTTATGGGGACCAAATGTCCATAAGGATAGTAAAACCAAATTTTGACCTTGTGGGACATTTTGTGGTCCCATGAGGAAAACAGCTTATAAATCATACTAAATTATGTTTTTGAAATGTAAAATGCAGAAAGTTTTCTGTGAGGGTTAGGTTTAGGGTAGGGTTAGGTTTAGGGATAGAATATAAAGTTTGTACAGTATAAAACCATTATGTCTATGGAAAGTCCCATAAAAATGGAAACACAACATGTGTGTGTGTGTGTGTGTGTGTGTGTGTGTGTGTGTGTGGAAAAACTACTCATGTAGAAGTACTAATCATTTTCAAAAAGAACAACTCAAGTAGAAGTAAAAGTAAGAATGTTAATAATTACTTGAGTAAGAAAGTATCCAATTAAAAGAATACCCAAGTAGCAAGTTACTAGTTACCTCCAGTCTGAATATTATTAATAATAATAAACATTATGACATTTTATTAATAAAAAACATTTAAACAATGGCTCAACTAAAGTATATATTAATGCATTATATATTTGTATATTCTGAATTATGAACCGAAGCAAGATCGCGCATTTTGATCCTGCATAAATCCTGCATAAATTCCTAGTTCAAAATATTCTGTGACTTAAAGAATTTAGATAATTAGTTTTGTACTCAGAAATTTTAGATTGCACTCTATCTCTGTTTAGAAATGCAGAGCTTGTTTTTGTTGTCCTTAAAAGAAATGCACCAAACCTGTCAAACAAACACACAATTGCTGTGTACGCATAGAGTTGCTGCTCTCACTGCATTATTAAGCATGATTAGCAGAGTGAAATGCATTTACACACAGTTACATTAATGCTGACCTTCACATGGATTTACACTGGATATTATGCATATTATGTCATCACTGATATAGAGCACAACAGTTGTGTTCTGGAAGTAAAAATATTTTTTTTTGATTATGAATTATTTATTAATTATTATTCCGTAGACTAATTGATTATACAGATAATTTATAAACATTTAAAGACAGAGTGAGCGATGAGATTGTTATTTGATGGGATATATGTCAGGATTGGTACGACTTTTCTAAATTTGGCTAATTCGTATGATATCGTGTGATTGCACTCATTAGAATTCCTACGACTTTCACTACAGCCAATAACACCGCTGGACACCGTTTCATCTAATAAGTGAAAATTACATGCTTCTGTCACACACAACAGCTTCCTATCATGTTTACACACTCTACATATTGGTTAAGTTTAGATGAGGAGTTTGAGTATGGGCATAAAATTATTAAGTATGTCCTTAATGCCTTGTGCGTGGAACTCACGCTTACTTCAGCAAGTGATGAAGTCATACGAGTTTATGTGAACAACATCGTGCGAGACCATACAAAGTAGCCAACTCGTAAATTATTTGCGATTTTTCATGAGATTGCTGTATATACTTCTGTTGAAGCCATTAGTCTACATTATTTGAACTTCATTGTTTAAAAATCATGTTTAATAGTGGAATTCACTGAACAACGACCCTCCTATTCCCTTTAAGCTGGACGACCACTTAAGGGCGCTACCCAGCCCATCAGGGAACTACCCCCACAAGACTAGGCGCAAGACCGTCAGGGTTTTCTTCTTTTAGAAATTAGGGTCCTGCGGTCTTGCTTTGGGGCTGCTGAGGGCGATGAGACTGTCCCCAATCCCTGGGAGGTGGAGCACGACTCGACACACTTTGCTTTTGAGCCTCCCTACTAACAGGACCGAGGCGGGTCTGGGTGGCCGACGGACCCGCCCCCTGAGTGCGGCGAGGGAGGAACCGCCCAAAGGCCTCCTCGTGGCTTTTTGCCTCTTGGAACCTGGAGATAACCGTGCTCATGGCGTCTCCGAATAGGCCAGTAGGCTAAACCGGGCATCAAGGAGGAAACTTTATCCTTGTTCTTGATGCCCGAAAGGTTGAGCCAAAGGTGCCTCTCCGCACTGACCAAGGCAGACATAGACCGGCCAATAGCACGGGCTGTTTGCTTGGTCGCATGGAGAGAAAGATCTGTGGCTTGCTCGTCGAGGGCAGCACCCACACTCAGGTCGTCCAGCAGGTCAGCCTGGTAAGCCTGTAATACAACCATTGTGTGCAGAGCAGCACCAGCCTGACCTGCTGCTTGATAAGCCCTCCCCACTAAAGTGGAGGTCATCCTGCAAGGCTTTGTGGGGAGGGAGGGCTTTTTAAATGACGATGCCGAACCCTGCAAGAGATAGCCCGCAGTGTCTCTTCGACTGGTGGCATCATTGAATACTCCCGTGTCTTTCAGCACCCATGATAGTCGAATATATCGACATCAAGGGCATGAAGACACAGGAAGTAAAAAGATTCCTCCATGAACGAGAAAGCTTGTCATGGAGGTCATCAAAGAAAGGAAGGGACTAATATATATAATATAGTTCCCTTCCTCTTTTTTTTTTTTTTTTTATTATTATTATTATTTTGTTTTATTTTTTTAGCCACCAGACAGAAATGTTTGGAGAGTTTGGCGGGGGGGAGGGGTCTCTTGTTCGCGTGGCCAGTCTAGATGTAGTCTGGCCACAGCCCGAGTAACCACCTCGAGTAATTTCTCAGCCGCTTTATTATTATGCGTGGAATGTACAGAGGTTCAGGGCCCCCTCGTGAAATGAAGTGACACCGAGGCGCGCTTCAGGCTTACGAGAAGGATCAGCTGGATCTGGGGAGAGAGCGAGCAATAGGGACGGACCCATCTCTCGCACCTCAGCCAGATATATGCGAGAGCAACACGATGAAAGAGTGGGTGCTGACTCCCGGAAGTACGCGAGGCATTTTGCCCGAAAGCAGATCGCAATGCGCGAACCCGCCACGCCCCAATTCGAGAGCAGCATGCACTTCCCCCAGACAAACAAAACAAAACTGATGCGTGTCCCTCTTGGATATAGAGCGGAGGCAGGGAAACACGCATCGTTTGTCTTGACTCTCTGTCATATTTATATATTTTTTCTTTCTTTTTTCCTCCCTTTTTTCATTTTGAAAGCAAGAAAGAGAAAAGAGAAAAGGTTCATTGTGCACTGCCTAACAGAATCTAACTCATAACAGAGGAAAGAAAGTTTGACAGGCTCATGATAGCACACAGCACAGAATGGCTCTGAAGACAAAAAATCTGATGATGCACTGGTGACGCATCTATTTATAGCCACTGTGCCAGGTGCATCCAATGATTACATCGGCAGAGGCTATAAATTCCAGTCAATGTTCATTGACGTGTTGCATACATATTCACAGCTGGTCACAAATGAGACGTGTTCCCAAAGTGCTTTTCAGTGCAGCATCATAGTGAAGCTTTTTGTAAAGGGAATGCTAGTACAAGAAAACCGATATGGGAGAAAATATACTGTTGTAAAAAAAATAAAAAAATCTCAATTGCAGGGAGGTGTTAAATGCAAATTAATGTGACAGCAAAATGGCAATTATTGGCAGAGTTCCTGAATTTGAAAGTAAAAAGAAGATTTTGAAACTTAGAACAATTGGTAAGATGGCTTGCAACAAATTACATTGCAACAGAAAATAAATCTGACGTGTTCCTGAGTGTCTTGGGTGCCACAGTGTATGGATTTCTGAAGAATTTGAGTCTACCAAGGAAAGTGACAGAACTAATGTATAAAGAAATGACACATCGAAACATTGTCTCTGTATTTTAAGCCAAAACCAATATTGATTGCTGAATGCTTCATATTTCACAGATGACATCAGAAAGAAGGTGAAATGTTAACAGACTATATTGTTGACTTGAAAATGCTTGCTAGCACATTCGAGTTTGGTCAGTTCCTCAATGATGCACCGAGGAATCATTTTGTCTGTGGTATGTCAGCGTCTCTTATCCGATAAGGATATGACTTTCAAACAAGGCTGTGAAATTGCTCTTGGCCTTTAACTGGCATACAAGGATAAAACGGAGTTGACAGAGCAGCCAACTGATGAATTAAGTGCTTCTGATGATGCATTTTAACTTTTTACAGTTTACACTGCTCAAGGACAGAAAGATGGACTATTTCTGCAACTGGAACTCTCAGGGATGACAGTAACCATGCAGACACTGGTGCATCTGTCTTTCTAATTCCAGAATCTGTATACAAAGAGCTCCTGATTGACCCACTCTCATCATATACAGGTGATACAATATCAGTGCTGGGAGAAATTCAGGTACCAGTCCAGTATATCAGAAATGAATGGAGACTGCCATTGATGGTAGTCAAGGCTGACAAAACACCATTACTGGGAAGAAATTGGTGGCTGAAGATAAAGCTTGACTGGGGTCAAATTTTCTTCCTAAAACAGGAGACAGCAACTCAGCTCTCTCTCAAACATAAACATTGTCCAAACATAAGGACCTTTTTAAAGATGGTTATGGAAAGATTAGAGATTTCCAGGCTAGAAACCGAGTTCAGCGAGATAATAAACTAATATTCCATAAGCCGCGATCTTACAAAGTGACTGTTAACCATTGTATACTCCCTGAAGAATATCCACTGCCAAACACTGAGGATATATTTGCCACCCTTGCAGGAGGGAAAGTGTTTAGCAAACTTGATCTGTCATTTGCATACCAACAGTTACATCTAGATCTTGAGACAGAGCAGTATCTGAAAATCACCATCCACAAGAGTCTTTTTCCATTATTATGGCTTGGCCTACAGTGTTGCAACAGTTCTGTCTGTTTTTCAGCATACAATGGACCAGATACTGCAAGGCATAGACAATGTGGTCTGTTTTATGGATGACATCTTGGTGTCAGCACCAACTGAAGAAGCACATCTAGCAGTACTGGATCAGGTGATGGCCAGGCTAGAGAAGCATGGACTGAGGATGAGACTCGCAAAGTGTGCTTGGGGTACAGGATAGATGAGCAGGGTCTGTACCCTATGGAAGACAACGTGGAAGCAATCATAAATGCACCAGCTCCAAGGAATGTCTCAGAGTTAAGGTCATTCTTAGGATTACTAAATTATTGCGGAAATTTTGTAGTCAATCTTTCAACATTATTGCACTGTCTGCACCAGCTTTTGCAAGCAGACACAAAGTGGAATTGGTCACCAAATTGTGAAGAGGCATTCAAAGTCTGCAAACAACAGCCACTGAACAGTAAGTGCCTTGCACATTATGATCCAGAAAAACCTCTCCGACTTGCCTGTGATACCTCGCCATATGGCGTGGGTGCAGTCATTTCACATATCCTACCATCAGGAGAAGAGCAGCCGATTGCATTCGCATCACAGTCTTTATGGAAGAAAGTTTGTGTTACTGACAGATCACAAACCACCTTTGGCCATATTTGGACCTACATCCGCAGTTACAACTCTGGCTGCATTATGAATGCAACGATGGGAATTGCTTCTCTTGCCCTATGACTATGAGATACAGTTCCGTTGTTCCTGTGACCACGCAAATGCAGAAGCATTGTCCCGTCTTCCTTGCAATCATGGTCCTTCACAAGAGGAGCAGGAAGGAGTGTTTCTGATCAGGCGGGACCCTATTCTGTCAAAGGTCTTGGAACTCACACTGACTGTATGGCCTAAATTGGTACCCAATTCAAACCTCAGACCTTTTTATGAAAGGAAAGATCCGTTGTCCACAGACCAAGAATGTGTTTTGGGGATCACGGTTGGTCATACTGCCTAAGTACAGAAGATGATTGCTCTCAGACTTATATGAGGGACATCCAGGAGTCACTCTAATGAAAGTTCTGGCAAGAAGCTTCCTTTGGTGGCCTGGTTTCGATCATGAGATTGAGGCATTTTTGGGTCAGTGTGCACCCTGTGAAACTACACGGGGATCAACAAGCAGCATTTCCTGGTGGTGATAGACGTCCATTCAAAATGGATTGAAGTCCTACATACAAAGCTGACTACAGCTGAAAAGACTGCTAACCTTCTCAGGAATCTGTTTGCCTCATATGGCCTGCCGAATGTTCTGGTTTCCGACAATGGCCCTCAATTTACAGCGCCTGAGTTTGAGAAGTTCCTTAAGGGGAATTGAGTATGTCATGTCCTCTCACCGCCATACAATCCTGCTTCGAATGTTGCAGCTGAAAGGGCTGTCCAAACCTTTAAGAAGGTATGGATTAAACTGCAGTCTCAGTCAGTGTCTCCCAATCAGCAGCTAACCCATTTCCTGTTCACATACAGGCATACACCACACACTGTCACGGAACACACACCAGCAGAGTTGTTCCTGAAATGGCAACCATGCACTTGTCTTTCATTGATTAAGCCTGATGTGTCGGATGTTGTATTCAAGCCCCAGATTCAACAGCAAAAAGTGCATGATAAGAAATCAAAGTCACTCCGAACTTTCTGTGTGGGGGAGAGGGTGTGGTACGAGACTTCAGACATCCCAAGAAGCCTTGGATACCAGGTTCTATTCTGCAGTGTACTGAACCTCTGACTTACTGTGTGCAAGTAGGCCATCGACAAGATAAAGTGCATGCTGATCACAAGCTACCATCAAGGTATTCAGAACAGCAGCGTGAAGTGATCAATGATGACATCTTTGATTGCTTGCCAGTTGGTGGAATGCAGAGAGCTAGAACGTCTGACCCAGATGATCAACCTTATCAAATTCAGAAAGGTCAAACTGAACATCGCTATCCACAAAGGCAACATAAAGTGCCACAAAGACTTGTAGATAAATATTGTTCAAGAAAACATAATAGTTAAATTTGTTGGTCACTTTATAATAATGCATGTGTTATAGGCTAGACCATATTAAGTTTGGTTTATGTTAGATTCCAGTATAAGGAGGGAGGAAATATTGGTGAATTTGTGTTACATGTATTATGGTGTGTTCATTGCGCACATGCGCTGTGGGTTGTATCAGCGTCTGGCTGAGTAAGTTGAAGAAAAAGAAACACAGTAAAGATGGTGTACGTTATACCTCCGTGTCTCTCTCTCTTTTCTTTTCCATAAAAACACTACAGTTGTTACGGTAATTATGGAGCCAATATGAATAAAGTATAATATCATGTCTGACTTTATGCAAACTCACAATCAGACGGTTAAAAGATTGCTGATTATGCATAATAGATTTGCATATCACCATGGGAACATTTACTGAACCAATCATTTCATTATAAATAAAATCTGTTATCTATACATGCAGATAGTCTGATGATTAAACCAAGCAGGCTCACATAATTAAAAATGTAATGCCATGCAACATGTTTAGGAAAAAAAAATTCTCATGTCATGAGTATAGTCGCAGTATCGCCTACCTTTAACGAGTATTCTCCAAATATTTCACAATATGCATAATAAAGGTGTGGCAGGGCGGAGGGCGGGGCCGGGTCGTGAACATACACACCCGGTCCCGTATTAGGCTAATCAAGCCTCTGAGGTATAAAGGTCGACTGCAGAGTATCGTGCGGGAGAGAGAGATCTTTAGCGGACATGTCCGTCGTGTGTGTGTGTGTGTGTGTGTGTGTTTATGTTGTCTTTTAAGTTTACTATTAAAATATGATTTACATCGTCAAGCCGGTTCTCGCCTCCTCCTTGCCCATCCTTTAACCTTTACAAAAAGATATCGTAATTGGGTAAGTAAAGAACAACAATTAACTTATATATTTTGCTTATATAGACATATGCAATTATGAACAATGATACAGAAATATGAACAAAACTTTTTAATTTAAAGTGTGCTTGTTTTCTCAGTGACGCTTCCTGTGTCTGTTTGCGAGTGTATGCGTGAAATCTGAGACAGACTTTATAACACATTGGGTAGTATTACAGTTATTAAAATTGCTAAATACATTTCATAATCAATGCATCAAAGTTTCAGCAAAAGTCAGAAGTTTACATGCACCTTAGCCAAATACATTTAAACTCCAGTTTTTCACTGACATTTAATCGTAGAAAACATTCCCTTTCTTTGGTCAGTTAGGATCACTACTTTACTATTATTCTGACATCTCACATTCTTAAAATAGAGAGAATTATATATTCCAGTTTTATTTTTCTTTCATCACATTCCCAGTGGGTCCGAATTTTACATACACTTTGTTAGTATTTGGTATTATTTCCTTTAAACTGTTTAACTTGGGTCAAAAATGTTGGTTAGCTTTCCACAAGCTTCTCACAATAAGTTGCTGGAATTTTGCCATGGCTTCTTCCTTGCTGAGCAGCCTTTCAGGTGATGTCGATATAGGACTTGTTTTACTGTGGATATAGATACTTGTCTACCTGTTTCCTCCAGCAGCTTCACAAGGCCCTTTCGTGTTGTTCTGGGATGTATTTGCACTTTTCTAACATAACTACGTTCATCTATAGGAGACAGAATGCGTCTCCTTCCTGAGCGGTATGATGGCTGCGTGGTACCAAAGTGTTTATACTTGCATACTATAGTTTGTACAGATGAACATGGTACCTTCAGGTGTTTGGAAATTGCTTCCAAGGATGAACCAGACTTGTGGAGGTCCACAGTTATTTTCTGAGATATTGGCTGATTTCTTTTGCTTTTACAATGATGTCAAACGATGAAGCACTGAGTTTGAAGGTAGGCCTTAAAATACATCCACAGGTACACCTCCAATTGACTCCAATAAACCAATTAGCCTATCAGAAGCTAATTTGCTAATTTCCTAAAGGCTTGACATCATTTTCTGGACTTTTCCAAGCTGCTTAAAGGCACAGTTAACTTAGTGTATGTAAACTTCTGACCCACTGGAATTGTGATATAGTCAATTAAAAGTGAAACAAACTGTCTGTTAACAATTGTTGGAAAAATTACTCATGTCATGCACAAAGTATAGAGCCACACCCTCTTTACATGCCTGCCCAAATGACACATTTATTAAAAGTTGTGTGAATTAAAATGTAGTAACATGAATGTTTGCCAGTGTAATTAAGCAATAGCACATTTCCTTTCATCTAAAATGTAAAATGAAAAGTACTCACCATTAAACCTACTCTTAAAATATATATTTTTTTAAACTAAATAAATATATAATAATGTAGAACTCGCTTGAACACCTCAGCGTCCTATAAATTGTAGAAGGTCTGTGCAAATGTGTCCTTTCATTTTAATTTCCTAAAGCTGGAGTGTGTGCATGACAGATTGTTTGGCCTTGAATCTTGCTCAGCTTTCAGTATGCAACTCCATCTTGACAAAATGACTGAACAACATTTATGCCTCAGATCCATCTTCCAAAAGCTCCCCTGAATGCACTTTGTCTTCCTTGCTCTTTTGCTCACTCTCTCTCTCTCTCTCTCTCTCTCTCTCTCTCTCTCTTGTTCTGACACTAAGATACTGCAGGCAAACAAGGTCTGTCTTGCTGTGGAAATTGGGTCACAACAGTAATGTTGATGTGAAATTAATGTGAGAGCCTGTTTTATTATATTTTTGGTGGCTTTGCTAAAATATATGTGTATCTGTATAGATACTTTTGAAAGTAAAATCCAGCCTTTTGAGTGTACACTACAAAATTGTATGAGATAAAGATTGGATCAAAGCTCTGACACGAGATACCATTTATTTGGGCTCTTCGGAATGTTTGTTTTTTTGCCCCTAGTAAAAAAGACCAGCATTGCTGCTTACCAGCATATGTTGTGATTTTGATGTTGTGTCGCTGGTGTTCCTACCAGGTCTCTTCAAAAACGTAACCTAACTCTTGGTAAACCAGCTTTGCCAGAAAGCTCATGCTGGTCAATCAGCTTCACAAGCTATGGTTCTGCCAGCTAGACACCAAACCAGCACTATCCAGCATAAATCAGCCATAACCAGCATGAAAATTCATTCTTGTCAAAGCTAGTTTTTTCAGCTGTGTTTTGGGAATTGGAGGTTTGGTGTTGAAGGATCCTCATGTAAATACAAAGGTGTGTGTTGCTATACTTTATCTTTTTGGTAAAAGGCTAGCAGCCTCATTTAGTCATGAAATACATGAGCACTCTTCCACAAAACAACATCCGCATCCTCTCAAACAAGGTCACAGTGATTTGAGTTGTGTGCCAAAGAGTGAGTATCAGTAAGAGTTGCATGCTTGGGTTTTCAGTCTAGATGAATGCTCACTATAGTCTGAAATCTGAACATAAATATAAAAAAGCTGTAACAGATGAGGCTGCCAAGGGGTAGCCATGAAAAATTGGCCAATTTGTTTCTGAGCTGGAATCATTGTGCGTGTCTGGGAGGCCATGTTCCAGCCTGCTCCGTCACTTGTCTTCCTTTTCTTTCATTCCACACAATTCTGTCTTTCCTTCTTTCTCTTTCTACCCTGTTTTTACTCCACTGGCCTCAAGGTTCTCTTTCAATACTTGTCTCCATGCTTCGCTCTCAGGTCTTGTCTTTTGAGTGCTTTCCCCTCTCTTAAATGCCTTTCTTCACGGATGACGACATTTAAGAGAGCAGTATTTCTGTTGGAATCCAAATCAGCTCTGATATCAGTTGGAACTACTTTATCACAGACTCCTAAGTCAAGGAGTTCATAGTGTGATTTTTGCATGTGGATTTGTAAATTGACTGCATGCCACAATACAAAAGTTTCATAAAATGGACAATTAAAGACAAAGACAACTTTTATCTGTTTGATTTTTTCCAACAAGTGTGTAAATGTTCTAGATTTATTTGTGTTGGGAAAGGTTGTTGTCACTTGTTTAGTTTACACCATTTGGGAAACATTGCTCTAGGGAGATACAGCAAAAGCAACTTTGACAGTGTAGTGATACTGCTTTTATAAATAACCACAACATTAAGAAAATAATTTAAGCATTTAACAAAAGATGTTCCTAAGTAAAGTATAAACGTTATGGAGGTGGTTGAAAATATATTTTTGAAATTCAATGTTTTAGTCATTTAAGAGCTGTGGAGTTAATAGGAGAGATAAACAGAGGGATGGAAGAAGGGGAAAATCAGCAAAAGCAGGTTCCTGACTGGTGATCTCATTATTATCTGTTAAATGCCACATGCTAAACTTCAAAATGAGTATTTTGAGTATGCATTTTTACATATGCCTCACTTGCTGGATTAATAGGAAAAGTTGATAAACATGCATGAATAGCCCTGTCATGCACATTTACACTTTACTTCAGCTCTGGAGACAATCTTGTAAAATCTTTTGTTTGGGTGTGGGGTGTTGGGGGATTGCGGTATAAATGTACCTAACTATTTAAAGATGCAAAGACTCACAATTCAAATTTTAGTGCTTTGTATTTTAGATATTTAGCTATTAACATAGCAACAGATCTAGTGAAAATGTGTGCAGCAAAGAAATGCTCAAGACACTTAATGAAGGTTGAGTGATATGTTTGACATTAAAATAAAAGTGCCAAATTCCAACAATTAGAGTGAAAAAGACAAAGGCAAGATAATAAGGGATTGTGTGAGACTAGACTAAACAGGTCTGATGCTGCTAGTCGACACTGGAATTACTAGTCGGTTAATATTTCCTCCCATTAAACTGATCAACCTTTTTACACATTGTAATCAGTTCAATTTTCTTAGGCTGGGGAGCCCCCGGCCTGACGTACACCCCCCCCCCCTTCCCTGGGGGAGGGTGTGCTTTAAACCCGGTCTGCCGGCAGGTCATCCCCATCTACCTGGATGAGGGAGTGGACAAGGGGAGGGAAACAGAAATAATTAAAATGGGGGTGTACTTCCTGTAACAGTGTAGTACCCCCCCCAAAAAACACTGTGAAATTTAAACGAGAGGGTAAAGGCCAACACAGAGCGGCAGTGAGAGAGAGAGAGGGAGAGAGAGATGAAAAAAAAAAACCTATTCGCTGGTTCTCTGATACACAGTCGCATGGTCCTCGATCACTTCTCCAACCTCGCAGGCGGACGACAGCCGCTTCTCCCCGGGCGGACCGGAGTCAGACTCACGACCCCCGGCGGTCAAAATGCCCCTCTGCGTTCTCGGCGACTCGTGGGGACTCTCCTCCGCCCCTGGCAGCGGCCCTACCACTCCAGGCGGTTGGGGAGACACTTCCCTCCTCCCCTCGCGGATGGCGGACTTTCTTCTACCCCTCCGTGTTTCTGGGGGATGGCAGGGCTCTCCTCCGCCCCTGGCAGCGGCTCCATCGCTCCAGGTGGTCGGGGAGTCCAGTCCCCACTCGCCTCGCAGACGGCGGCCGTTCACCGCGTCCGGGCAGTCGGTCTACTCCCTCCCCCGGTGGATGGCAGCGGCACTCCCCTGGGTGGACAACAGTGTCGAGGAGGCATCCCTCCTCCTTCCCGGGCTTCGGCACCAGTGTAATCCTTTCAATGGAAAGGAGGAGGCGAGAACCGGCTTGACGCTATAAATAATATTTTAATAATAAACTTAAACAAAAGACGACAGCAACACACACACACATGACGGACATGTCCGTAAACTATCTCTCTCTCGTCGCACAACCATCTGCCATCGCCCTTTATCCCTCTCGGAGCCTTAATTAGCCTGATAAGGGACCGTGTGTAGAATCACAACCCGGCCCCACCCTCTGCCCTGCTACACACATTTACAGTTGTCTTTTTATTTTTACAGAGGCTGCGCTTGCTTTAAATAGAATTAAAAATTCAAATAAATAATTTTAAAAAGAGTATATCTGGAGCAGATACCAAGTTCCCCGTCTGTCGCTCACTTCGACGTTGTGTCGAGTGATACGAAACTAGGTGACTTTCTTGAAGGCCTTGTTTACCTCTGAACTTGAGAAAAGGCCAATGAGAATTTGGCACACAGAACTTGCATTTCCCTCCACCGGACATACGGGTATAAAGGGAGGGAATCATGCCTCTTTTCATTCAGATTTCTTCTTCGGAGCCGAGGGGTTGTGCGATCAGGGAGCTGAGATCACTTACTGTTCCACTCACCTCTGCAGAGCATATGCTGTTGGATCTACGGCGCATATCAGCGACTTTCTCCTTCTCTGCACGGCAGTGCAGCTTTCCCCTGGGTGCATCGACAGCGCTGCTAAAAGATAATATTTTGTAAAAGAGTTTATTTTCTCTAAAAGAGCAATACACAGCTGGCGTTGAACATCCTTTTCAGGATGCATCTTTATATAGATGCCCTTCCGCCCCTGTGTAGTTCCTGGATGCAGTCGATTTCTCTCCACTCCTGATGGTCACAGATGCTGCCTCGTGTTTGTGGATGGTTCATGTTCTCACTGCAAGAACCTAACCATGGCAACGTTGCAGTCGCGGTCTTCTTAAAGCAGTCTTCTTAAAGAAGAGTGGCTCACCTCACACCCAGTCTGTTTACTCCCTTGAGCCCCCAGAGCTGGATGATGAGTATGTCGCTACATTGGAGAGTGTTCCGGAGTGTTCGACTGGACTGCCACCTTTGGGTCGGCACGCCCAGTCTGGGGCTGATGGCCGACATGCTTGCCCGGGCCGCCGTCATCGTGGGGTTAGACTGGAACCCTCTGTCCTCCCCACAGCCTACACAGCTAGACGATTGGTTCCTCGGGACGATTGGTTCCCCCCCACATGGTTCCTTTCTTCCCAGAGGTGCATGATGAGCTGACGAGGTCGTGGAGGGCTCCTTTTACTGCAACTCGGAGGTACCCCAGGTAGACAGAGCAGTTGCAATCCATCTGTGCCCAAGAACTCCACCACCTGGCGGAATTGCCTGGTGCTCCCCTCCAAGGCCTGTAGGGTGACATCGTCACTGACCGCCAAAGCCTACAGTGCCACTGGACAGGCCACCTCCGCCCTGCATGCCATGGCCCTCCTGCTTGTTCACCAGGCAAAGGCACTCAAAGATCTGCACTTGGGTGGTCCTGAACCCAACATGTTGTAGGAACTGTACCTCGCCCTCTGGGCCACGAAGGTCACAGCGTGAACACTCGGTAAGGCGATGGCCACCCTCGTGGTCCAGGAATGACATCTATGGCTGAACCTGGTCGAGATGCGGGGGATAGACAAAGCTCTCTTTCTCAACGCCCCCGTCTCCCAGCTTGGTCTATTCGCCGACACTGGTGGGCCATGCTCCATCTGCTCGCCGAAGGGCGTCCTCCTGTGGCTTCCAAATGTCAGGCAGCTCCACCTCAACCTGGGCCCAGCTCTCAGCCCCAGCATCAAGCGCTCAGCAGGAAGTGCACGCCCCCCATCTCCTGAATGTCCTTGAGGACCCAGAAGGCTCCCAAGCATTCCTGAGACGGACGACCCAGGGAACGAGACGTTTGCTCCGGAGCTGGAAAGCAGACCACTCCGTCCCCCGGTGGTTGGCTTGGAGGAGAATCCTTATTTCAAAGTTATATCCTTTGCCGGTTCCCACATTCTCAATAAAAGAGCAATTTCCTTGTTTCCTGGCTCGTCTGACCCACAAATGCCGTTCTCACGGCAACCCACAGTCCCGGCATCCCGGATGTACAATAGTTTTCCCTTAACATATTTCTTACTCATACATACAAATAACAACAAACAAATATTCAACTAAATAGTAGCAGACTCAAACATATCTATTCAGTTGGTTTTATTGGTTGATCATGATCATTCAAATACTGCAGTTAGATAGGTTCTCCAAACACAGTTAAAGGATATAATGTTAGCCGTTTTTGTTGGAGTGATGACACATGCTAGTCATTTAGTCATTCCCTCTTATTATATCCTAAATGTTCCTTTTTGTTAAAGTGCTGCTAATCGGCCATTCAACACCATCATACCATAGACACTCATTAATAAATTCTCCACCCTCTGACTTTACAGCTCACTGTGCAACTAGGTCCTTAACTTCCTGACAAAAGATCTCAGGTAGTCAATATCCACAACCAGACCTCACACTCTCTCATTCTGGACACAGAAACCCCTCAGTGCTGCATCCTTAGCACTCTACTGTTCACATTACTGACCCACGACAGAGCAATCACATCATCTAGTTTGCTGATGACACTACAGTCGTGGGGCTCATCACACACGGTGATGAGACAACATGCAGTGAGGAGGTGAGAGACCTTGTGCTTTTAGTCCATGAGCAGGACTAAATATATAATTGCTGGCTTCAGAAAGTCCCTTGTGGTCCACTCCTCACTGCTTGTCGACGGCTCTGCGGTGGAAAAAGTTAGCCATTTCAAATTACTCAGGGTCCACATGGCTAAGAATCTCTCTTGGAACCGGAACGCCTCCTCCTTAGTAAGGAAAGCAGCACCATACTCAAGAAGTTCTACAGATGTGTAGTGGAAAGCATTCAGACCATTAAAATCTTGTTATGTTCAGCAGATGCTCTGCTGCATACAGGAAGGTTCTGTGGTTAATACTGCACAGAACATCAGTATATCCAGTAATCCCACCATTACTGACTTCTACACAATGCATTGTTTAAGGAAAGCAGAAAGCATTGTGAGGGATCACACCCACCAGTCTTCTGGCCTGTTCTCTCTGCTATCATTTTGAGGAAAGTTTAGGAGCATCTGTGCATGGACCACAAGGCTGAAGAGCAGGTTCTTCCCATAGGCTGTCAGGCTACTCAAAAGCACAATAATCATAAAGCACATTTATCTAGTGTATTTAATATATACAGTAGTTACAGATGTATATTACTACCAGAATGTACACAAACAGGTTTATATTGAAAGTAGAGTAGTCTATATTGAGTAGGCTCCTATTTGTCTTGATCTCTTGACATTTACTCCCAATGTTTGTTGTGATATGCGTGCAACATAATATATTATAGATTTAACCAGTGTCTTTGTGCTGGCATGGGTATGTGCAGTTATATACATAGTTTTCCTCTGTGTATCAAAGGGAGGTCTTCCATTTATATCCACATCTATTGTTAAGAATGCATGAAGAAATCCAGTGGTATTTTCAATCAGTTCTTTTATCACACATAATGAATGTTGTCAGTTTTTCATGTTAAATAATTGATCAAATATGTGGAGAAATCTATCTGGATTCCTCCTGTATTGTTAGCATTCTCATGTGAAACGCATATATTTGATGACTTCTGGGATCCTTAGATGTGTCATATGAACGAGATCATTGGATTGCATGCAGAGGGTCTTTTGATGTTTTGCACACACTGCATTGAGCCTGCGGTACTGTGTGTGTTCTAATCGCTTGAACGTTGTGACATGAGGTGAGAGATAATGTCTCTAAACTCCTTTCTCTGGTAGATGATCTTTTAATGACTCTCAACTTCTAAAGGTTATAAACTGTTTTGCTGTAAATTTACAAATGTTAGCTCTTATTACCTCAACATAACATTTGATTGGTTTGACCTACATCAAATTAGTCATGGTGTACTCTATATGACATTTTCTTCACAAGTGTGATTCCTTAATGTTAAGCTGCAGATCTTTCCAGGATAAATAGGTGTTCTTAAGGCCAAAGTATGCTTGGCATGTCCGCATTGCTCTGAGCACAGTATACGTGACGTGAATTTCATCATAATCCAGTCTGCGTGGCCTGACCACGCACCAGGAAGATTTTCTTGACTCCTGGATGCGGTCATCATCTGTCCATATCGTCAGCGCATGCACCGGCCATGGACTCTACTAAAAGAGTATCAAAAAGAAGTTGCGGTGGGCATGCTTCAAATGCGATCTTATTCGCTCATGGTTACAAGAGTATACTCATAAAGGTAACGTGTTCGACCAGGCACGAGGCGATCCAGAACTTGCAAAAACGAAGTATACCTGGGCCTTTACATTTATCTGACTGAAGTAGCGTTGAATGTGAATGTGCCAAAAATTCAAGCCAGCACAGACTGTACTCCAGACTCCCTTGACACAAAAATAGAAAATACAAATAAAAGGCATGAAACTAAATGAAGGGTTGGGGTCCTTTAGACTTGACAGGGAAAGTGAAGGTCAGCATGTGCTGGGGGAAGTTTGTGCAGGGGGTTGGGGCTAGACGCTCCAGATATTTTGCTCTTGACCTTGACTTCAAAGAGATCTGGTACGTGCACTGTGGGAAGACTTTGCAAAGTAGAGATTCAAAGCTGGATTTATATAACTGGCTCCATTGCAGCAAAGCTCCATTGTCATGTCTTGCTCCTGTTATGTGAAGGCCTTGGAAAACATAAGTAAAAGGGCCTAGCGGCTGCACATGTCCCTTTCCTGGTCCAGGGCGTGATGGCTGGCAGCTTCTAAAAGCCTCAAATTGGCTCGCCACCCAAAGTCTTGGGTTCGTGTCCAACGGCAGGGTGATGAATGACGTGACGGGGCAGCTCTTACACGAGGGGAGGTGGTCGTTCTATTACAATAGCTATATTGCACTTTCACTATTTATACTCTTGACTTCTCTCATCAGTCTTGAGTCTTCTGAAATGTATTCTGATACTTATTACAAATTACACAACCTGAAATTGTATTATTTTAGATTATAATCTGATTACTTCTGGGTTACGTGTTGCATGTTTTTATGAAAGTCTAATTTTAAGTGTATGAAGGACTAATTTACACTTCTTTAAAGAATAATAGGCAATGTAATCCTTATGTAATAATGTATTTCATAAAAAGTTACTATAATCTTAAAAAATTTAATCTACTGTAAATACAGGCCACTACTTGATTTTGCTAATCTGATTATCTATTTATAATCCAGATTACATGTAGTCAATTACTACTAACACTGTCTCTAATAATATTTATGCCCTAGAAATGCAGTGGATTTTTAAGACCTCTGTAGTTGCTTCTCCTTAGACATTTAAGTTGTTGATATATAGATGAATGCTGTATATTCTTTAGATGTCTTTAGCCAACTCAGAGTCAGAGAGCTGAGTGTGAATGGATGTGAAAGACAGAGAGCTGAGAGTTAAAGAGCAAATTAGATTATATTAAATGGAATAGCACAAGTGGAAGAGAGGATGAAAGGTAAATGTAAAAAAAAACAACTGACTAACCAATGGTGATAAAATAGCTGCAGTAGATATGAGAAGTTGACTTTTCTTAGTCATAGTAATTGTCTTACTCTCTCAAACATCCTCATACTGACCTTGGCCATTGTTCATCTTGCCGAGGGCTTGGTCAGGCCTCCACTGCACCAAACCACACTACACATCAGTTCAATATTTCAACAGCTCCAAACCTAGACGAACCAAGGGCTATGTGTGACATAAATTATTAGTCACTTCATTTATAACTGCACTGTCTGAGAATGATACACACACCACAGGCACATATGCATCTATAATCATGCTCACCCACTTGTATACTTACTTAGAAAACTGCATATTTGCAAATTCATCTGGAAATAAAATTTGTCAGAATAATGTTTTTGAAATTTGTTTACAACATGGGGTTAATGTCAGCACCCATACTCCACCGTCACTATTCTAGTGTACCTGAGGAAAACAGCCTGCAATGACACCCTGTGACCTGTCATAACATGCCATAGTCTCTCCCTCCTGCTGTACACCACAATACTACTACACCTGCCATAGTCTGGCAAAACATGACTCTTATGAATAATGCAAATGCAGCTGTCTGACTGACCAACAAACCAACACATAGGGAATATGCATAACAGAGTGTATTATTATTCAGTGTTAGACTCTCCACCAGATGAAGTAAGACATACCACACATGTGCTTGGACACAACTATCTGGATATTTTCCTTAGCAATGCTATACACTGGCACCTACCAGCACTTAATGCATTTAGGGGCATGTTTCATATGCTTCACATGAACAAAAGGAGGATGATGTTGCAGAAGGAGGAAAAATGGAGGGATGGATAGAAGTGGGAATTTTGGAGGGCATCTGAAGGATGGGTTGAGATGGGCTGAGAGACAGCAGATAAATTAATAGCAGAGATGAGAGCTTATCTTCACTCATTTGTTTGTAACAAATCTCTCACTTGAAATGGCAAGACGTGTTTCTTTTGTAAAAAGATTGATGGTGTGTGCTTTTCTTCATTGTTTCTGAATATATTAAGCATTCCTCCTCTTCTCTTTTCAGGATTAATGAAGAGTAAACTTTCTCTTTTCATTATTCTGGTAAACCGCTATTTCCACTCAGTTGTGAATAAAGCGAGGATATAACTTTTTGGCTTGGAAAAGGGCTCAAATATTTTGTAAATGTTTCAAAATGAAAGATATGCAAAGGATATGTTGATATAGTTAATCGCGCGTGTATGCGTGCGTGCGTGCGTGTGTGCGTGTATGTGTGAGGTAGAAGGAGAAAGAGAGATATATATATAATGCGCATTATGAAGAGCCTCCTGTACTCCATACATCAAGCCTTGGACGCCGATCCAATCATCTAAACTTCCCTTTGTGAAGGAGTACATGAAACAAATTATCTCAAAACTAAGAAAGTTATTTTTCTTTTAGACTTCCTTTTATATAATTTGTGATCAATCAAGTTTAACAAGCCCCTAGAGAGCTAACTCGTGCTTTGACTTTAACAAATCTGGTCATAAGCATAAGCCTGTCATGACTGGAGCAAGGAAATATTGCATCATTCCCTGTTTAAGCATTCTCAGTTGTAGTAACACTATGAAATTAGGTAGCTGTATACTACAATACATAAAAGAGAGGTGTTATGATGGTTTGCTTCACTGTGCCAGTTTAAAAACATTTAATTAATCCTCTGTCACCTTAATTGCTCTAGTCAAACTCCACAAAAGCCCCAGATGACCTGAAAACTTACTCATTATAAGGGCCATGCCACAATATAATTATTTCCTGTTCTTGACTGAATTTTATGTTCACTTTTTCAAGGAACAACTTCTGAAGATCAACTCAGGGTAACTTATATCTGCTCCTCTCGCAGTGCATATATGTTACGTCAAAACGCATCTATACTCTTGCTCGCTTTTAGGCGGGTGTGTCACGATTCCCTTGTTGTCTGCCCTGGGTTTCACTTGTCATTGTTAAATGTACTACACTTCCCAGAATCCACCTGCCATCACCACTGCCATTTTGTTCATTGTTCTCACCTGTGTCTAATTCAGTCATCACTCCCTGGTTATTTAAGCCCTGCTTTTTGTTCACTCCTTGTCGTTCGTTGAATGTTGTCAAGCCTGATCTGTGTTTCCCTGCCTGAGTTCTTAGTTTATGTTTGTTTCCCCATCGAGGGTTTTTCCTTTGTGTTTGTTTTGTATTTTGTTAATAATAAAGAAGCCTGCATTTAGATCCTCTCTCCTCGCTGCCTCATTCCTAACAGGGTGGATCATGCTCATTCATAAAAGCTGCTGTAAAAGAGTGTTAAATTATGAGTTAAAACATAATTTTTTTAATTGTGCAATCATAGACATTATAATGATGTTGTTCCAGTTGAATGCAGTTTACAGTATGCTGTAAAAAAATTTATAATAATAAATAAATAATTATTGTGGTTATAACAACATCATTGATTCCATCCATTTAACTTGTCATAATAATTTATTATATCATTATTTGTCATTCACTCACTATTTCAGGAGTGTTACGAGTGCCATCTCAGTTTTCAATTTCAGTATTTAAATAAGCGGTCTAAAAAAGCAATGAACTTTAACAAGTTAACATAATTTTTTGATTTTACTCTAAAATTTAATGCAGCAGTTAAACTTAATTTTTAAATTTTAGTGGGTTGAAATTTTTCTGCAAGTTACTGTTCTGTTGTATTTTATCCAAATAAAATTAAAGCAGCATGTCTGTTTTTGATGCTGAATACCTTTTCAACATACACTCAGTTTGACCTTTTTTGAGTCACTTGTGAGTAACATTACATTTTAAATATAGAGGACTAAGGGCCTTCTCCTTGTGAGTTTATTTTAAGGCTAATAGAAGTACTTGGAATGGTTAAAGACTGAGGAACATGAAAGTTGCATTTTTTTTCTCTCTGTTTCCTCTCACTTGTGTTTTAATGCTCATTTAAAATTAATTTGCAAATAGCGTGTTAAAGACAGTGCTGAGGTGCTTTTAAAGATCACCTCCTTAATAGTCTAAATATTTGAGTTAATACACTCTTTTTGTAAAAGCCAAGCGATCAAGACACACAAATGCACTTATACACATGCATGCTATATCATTGTTTTTTTACATTTCTTAGATAACTTAATTGTTGTCTCCATTCCATAAAACACTTATAAATCCCTTTCTTATGTGTTTCTTTGATGTGAAGAGTAAGGAACCTAGTGTGCCAATTTACACGAATGGAGGATTTGCTGGACTGTTTCTGAACCATTCATTAAGAAATTTGGCCCACTAGCCTCAAGCTACTCACCTCATTAAAGATCTACAGGCCTTGAAGGACATTGCTAATATAGCTCTCACAACACCTACTAGATGCCTCATTGGGCTTCAGTCAATGTTAGTATAATGGCTAATGTATATGGAAGATTAAGTGTCTGCTATTGAGAGGTATTTTGCAGTAGCTCAGTTAAGCATACAGGCACACATTTAGCAGAAATGTTGCAACCAATGTTTTTTTGAGCATAGAAGTACAATAAACCAAAAGCTACCCGTGCTTCAAAAGTTAGACATGAAACTGGTGTGGAACTATTACCTAACTACTCTAAATGTTTTGTGAACTCACTGAATAAAGCTTTAACCAGGGTGTGTGTATGTGTGTGTGAGCGTGTATTTATCACTTTGTGGGGACCAAATGTCCCCATAAGGATAGTAAAACCCGAAAGTTTTGACCTTGTGGACATTTTGTCGGTCCCCATGAGGAAAACAGCTTATAAATCATACTAAATTATGTTTTTTGAAAAGGTAAAAATGCAGAAAGTTTTCTGTGAGGGTTAGGTTTAGGGGATAGAATATAAAGTTTGTACAGTATAAAAACTATTATGTCTATGGAAAGTCCCCATAAAACATGGAAACATTACTGTGTGTGTGTGTGTGTGTGTGTGTGTGTGTGTGTGTGTGTGTGTGTGTGTGTGTGTGTGTGTGTGTGTGTGTGTGTGTGTGTGTGTTTATGCATGCAAGTCTGTGAATGTGTACAAGTGTGCTGTGCTACTTCTCTTTTTTGTTTTGTCCTCACTCTATTTTTGAGTGGATTTTTCCAGTAGCATTGCCCAATATTGTCCCCGGCAATGCAGCAACTGTACTCTTCCAGAAATCAATAATGAACAAAGGATGAATGAGGGCAATTATGATGACAAAAAAAGAACAGAACAGCACTAGGCCTCCAGTGGACTTCATTTTCATGGCTGGCTGGCAGATGAGAGAAAAATAAAGTTAATCATTTAAATACAATGTCTGAACATGATGTGACTGACATGCAATTGACCTCCTATAAAATACAATAAAAAAATATTATTTGAAATGCCTTCAAAATACTGTTCTGCCTTGAACCTCTTATGCTGTTACCTGTTTCTGTGCATGTTATAAAGCACTCAAAGTCTTCAACTGAGAGGACCCTTCCCCTATATCCCACAGCTATTCTGGGCTCTCCTTACTGATCTCTTAATAACCCCCTCTCATTTTCTCAATGGGGGAGCCAAAGCGGAAATCAGAATTGTAATCACTCTGAAACATGCAGGAAGAGAATCATTGTACTTAAAAGAAAATGCTAGCATGTGTGTGTGTGTGTGTGTGTGTGTGTGTGTGTGTGTGTGTGTGTGTGAGCGTGTATTTATCACTTTGTGGGGACCAAATGTCCCCATATGGATAGTAAAACCCGAAATTTTTGACCTTGTGGGGACATTTTGTCGGTCCCCATGAGGAAAACAGCTTATAAATCATACTAAATTATGTTTTTTGAAAATGTAAAAATGCAGAAAATTTTCTGTGAGGGTTAGGTTTAGGGGTAGGGTTAGGTTTAGGGGATAGAATATAAAGTTTGTACAGTATAAAAACCATTATGTCTATGGAAAGTCCCCATAAAACATGGAAACACAACATGTGTGTGTGTGTGTGTGTGTGTGTGTGTGTGTGTGTGAGTTTATTTTCATGCGCACCCCTGCTGCTGCCCCTCCAAACACTGTCATTTTCACCACGGGTTGTTTGTACTGTTCAGGAAAAGGGAGAAAGAGAGAAATAAAGAAAAGAGTGAGAGAAAGGAGAATGAAAGAGAGAGCATCAGATAGAACAATTATAGTGGAAGATATGGAAACTTCATATATCACTTATTCTTAACTCCGACAGTGTTAAGGCCCCAGCACACTCTCAGGCCGGTATATATTGGTGCGGCGGTATATGTTGTGGGCAGTGCACAGGCGATCTCCGGACATCATTGTTGGGGTGTCGTTGATCTATCTCTCTTCCAATTCCCATTAACTAAGCTCTCTTGCTATAATGATGCCTCATCATTTCTGTTATATTGCAAGCACTTATGAATGTTTCAAGTCTTAAATTAGGGCACAGAGGGTGGACCCTGTGATTTAATTTAGGGAATTAATTTGCCCACCCACCCTTGAAGTAATGAATAACAGTAGTCCCAAAAGATGCCGTTTATTTCATGAGAAAAGAATGTCTTAGACAGTGTTAGACAGTGTCCAGAATCATATCCAAGTAAAATCTTACATTTGAGCCTAAACTGATTCAATCATCTTGTTTGGCAACTCCTCAGTTATTTTATTTGTTTTTATTTTTTTACTTTAATTTAGAGTTAAAGTAAAGAACTAACAATACATTTCATGATTTTATAACTTAAAATATTATTTACATTGGAATCTACAACCATAAAATGTACTGTAGTTCCACATAACATTCAAGTGCAAATTAAAATCTGCAATGTCTGATTTCTGTGGGCAAAGAAAATTTATATTTATACTTCACATTTATAGTGACAGCAAAACGTTTTTAGAATTCATCCAAACTGGTTCTCTGTGCTTTGATACACCATACATCTGTCATGAAATAACATTACAGTAGTATTCATACAACTATTTTGTATGTACATCAAAGAATGTAATGTACCCTTTTATATATAAATTAATCACTTTTAGAGTAAGAGAACTATTAATTCAGTTGAATGACTTTGTATTTGACTTAGTTGCATTAAGTTTGTGATTGCATTGTGCATTCCAGTATCCACATACTTGAAAAACACCTCTCGTCTGGGAGAATTTCTCTACGCATATCTGTCTGTATTGCTCTCTCTCTCTCTCTCTCTCTCTCTCTCTCTCTCTCTCTCTCTCTCTCTCTCCTCTCTCCCCCAATCTGTCACCTCCCCCGGGCACTGGCAAAAGTTCCTCTATGCACTTGTTTCCACTGACATCCGGCAATCCATTTACAGCTGTTCACTAAAGCTGTGAAAATACAAGAACATTTTAACATTTGCTTTCTACCCACATCCACAGACATAAAGAATAAATAACACAAGAGAGAACGAATCAGAGGAAAGGGAGAGAGTGAGAGACCTTTGACTAATGATGTTTCCACAGTGCTCTGAGGTAAGGGACCTCCCATAAGACTTAAAGGTATAGTTCACCCAAACATGAAAATGCTCTCATTATTTACACACCCTCATGCCATCCCAGATGTGTATGACTTTCTTTCTCTTGCAGAACACAAATTAAGATTTTTAAGAACAATTTCTCAGCTCTTTTGGTCCATACAATTCAAGTGAATGGGTGCCAAAAGTTTGATAATTTCATTTTTGGGTGAACTATTACTTTAAGGGACAATAAGAGCTAAGGGACCCACATAAGGCCAAAATAATGTAACTTGGGGGGTTCCCTGGTGCTTCACCAAAACTAGAATACTAGAAACATAAAACTAGATTTATTAATTATTATGATTATTTTTTTTTTTGGTGACAGAAACCAAACCAGATTTTTTACTTTCTAAATTCGAAACCCACATGAGTGCGCCACCTGCTGTTTTTCTGAAGGAACCTCAAACGGTGACTGAGTAACATTGGCAGAGTGAATCTTCATTTTCACCTCACAATAATGGTCAGATATAAATGTTATTTGACATATTATTGTTGGTACACCTAAATATTAACATTAAACCATCTTTTATATTAAAACTAAACCGTTGCTAGAGGTTAATTAATATGCATGCAGTTAATATGCACATAGATTTGCCAGTATTTATCTAACACTGCATGTTAGCTCATGATCAAACAGTTATAAAGTTATTACATGGATGCTGTATGGAGAAATATCTTCATCTATTTATGCTGCACCTTTGACAAGTGCCATTTCTGGTAGGGTGAGAGAAAAAAGTTAGGCTATATTGGGAACCCCCAAAAACCCGGACACAATTTGAACACTGTGTTTCCACCTGAGCTACATTTCCCTTTATTGAAACAAAAGGAGATTATTCTACCTATTCCTCTCATCTAAAATGATCAAGAATGTTTTAATTGGATTGTCTACCACTCGTTTGATTGGTGAGGCATGCCTGAGGACAACAGTCTCCACGGAGACCACATGGTAACCAGGGTAACCAGGTCTTTGACATGAGATCCCTCTTCAGAAGAAATGGGATGAACCTTTGGTGTGGAAAGGATGGGTCTTTATCTCCTCTCACAGAGACTGAAAGCCTGATACTGCTTAGCGTTTGGTTAACATAACTCACATTAGTTGAACTTTCAGCATCCTCTCTCTTTGAGGATGCACTTTGGACCATGTTTCTGCCAGCAGTTCTAACACACAAGCTGCTTTTCTCCTCTCAGGCCGAATCAGTCAAGCACATCCATGCCTTTTCTCTCGGAAGAATATAAACTATAAACTCTTCTCTCCTCTTCATCACTCACTCTCCTACTTAAAAATTATTAGTCAAGAACATTTGTCAGAAAAGTACTGATACAGGGAAATTTCCTCAGTCAATAATAATAATAATTATTATAAATTATTATTATTATTTTAAATAGCAAATAAGTAGCAGTGGTAATTGGTCTCTGCCTCTATTCTCTGTCTATCACTGTAAATACCTCCCACAGATTTTATTTCATCTCTTCAACCTCTGTATTTTCATTATTGTCCTGTCTGGAAGTGGAATACGCCAAAATAATTTCACCATTCTCACGGTTTAACAGGATAGTTCAATAAAAGCTAAATGAAATGGAAAAGTATTTTCAGAATAGAGATTTGATGTTACATGAAGCAAACAACGTTCTATCTCATATTGGGGAGAGTGAAAGGTCAACCTTTCATTTTACCCGAACTTCTATTTACTCCTCTCCTTCTCTCTCTGGTGCTCTCTATATTTTTCTTTTTCTCTACCACCCTCCATACTCTGTCTATCTCTTGTGTTAGCCCTATAGTCTGTGTGCAGCCATCAGTGTTCAAATTGACAGTGAGCATAGTTTATGGCCTCCACAATAACTGGCACTTTTTATCCATAAATCATTAGAGTCAAACAACAGAACCCATTTTATCATTATGAGGATGCACACTGTATTAGGTCCTATGAGGCCTGAATTAAGCTTCCATATCCAAAGCCATTTTAAAAATGTCTGTCAAACAAACAGACTGAAATGGCAATAACTCATACAGCACAATCCTTAATGGATGATGACATTACAAGTGCAGCCTATTCAGAGGTGTGTCTATGCCTGCGCGGCTGTTTGATTTCACCCAGAGTGTGAGGAACATTTATGGCAAAGTTTGTATTTGCTTTTTATTCCCTTAAATCTTTCAGATGAGAGAGTTCCTGTGTTTACGATAATCAATCAAACATGCTGAAAGGTTGGAGCTCACACAGTCCCTTCCAAAAAATATTAGCTAGAGTGCATCTCTGCCAAGACATACAGAGTGTGGCCTTAAACGGTTTTCTTAATGCCTTTTAGATTAGTGAAGCACAAGAAAAGGTGTAAAACATTACATGACGAATATAGTGTAGACGAAAATGAGGTTATAAATGTAATTCGACTCATTTACTGCATGTTTTATGTCCACCAAAATCCATTTCTAGCTGTAGTTTTTCATAGTAGATAAATGGTTGAGGAAGGCCAGTCTTAATGAGGGGTGACCAAGGAAATGGAGAGTAGTTGAGATCAAGTAGCTTGGCTCTTTTACAGTCCTGCCCTTGAGCAAACGACACTTAACCCCGAGTTGTTATAGAAGAACTGTTGCTGTAATTAGTGTAGCAGATGATGAAAATTGTCAGCTAAAGGGCAAAGTCATAATGTCTTTCTAGACATCTTTTTCTGGGCTTTAAGTGTGAGCATAAGGTATAAAGTCACTCTAATAGGGGCTCTTGAGCCATATTATAGGCTTTTGCATTAAGAAACATTTTGTTTTTCATGTGGATACATTTTACTCTCACCCCTACTAACAAATTAATTTCTATGCTGGTTCAGGCTGGTCTATGCTGTTACTAGCTATAATAATTAAAACCTGGTAAAAGGCATTGACTTTCTAGTGAGGCTGGTTGACCAAGGAATTTCACCTGCCAGCATCCAAAACATAAAATGTTTGCCTGTTTCTCAATAGGACTATACACGCATTATTTATTAAATTTTTAGTACACTGTAAAAAAAAAATCCAGTTGTTTAAAAAAAAAAGCAAAAAAAAAAAAAAAAAACTGGGGTTGAAGGAATAAGTATGCAAAAAAGCAAACAACTTTATAGAACAACCTCTAAATTTTACAGTTTAAAACGGTTGTTTTTACGGTACACACATTTCAGGCTTTAAGGGATGTAATTTTGATGCCTGTATATTTTATGGTGCAGTACAGTCGTTTATATTATTAAATGATAAACTTAATATATTAACCTTTTGATACTGTAAAAATCTACTTTTCACTTTATAATGCTTTGTTAATCACCCCAGTAATTACAGATGGGCATATGATGACATGCAGTTCATCAATAGAGGCCTTTCCAGGAGCAATGACCAATAAACATGAGACAGTGCTCAGTGTCACTCACACAAACGTTAAACACCATCAGGGTAACACATGTGAAATTCAATTAATACAGTAAACTACATCAAATATAAAACAGAACACCCCAAAGTACATAACTGATATTGAAAATATTTTTTTTACAGTGTAGTTATGAGTTTCACAGTAAAATTAATCTAAAATTAATAAAAAACTGAAGGCCTTCGGGCCTTTCTGCCTATTGCATTTGAAAAGTGATTATTTAAATGAATTGCTGTTTGAAAATCCTCCTGTCAAAGCTGCTGTAATGCTGTAGTGTGTCGTTGTTATCAAAGGGGAGACAAAAGCACAGATGGTGCTTTTTGCACATTTAAAATGATAGGCTGGGATTACTTGCTCAGATCTCGTTGGGAGTCAGAATCAGAGAGCCCCCGCAGAGACGAGGGGGGAGATTAAACTTTCCCTGTGGAGAATCTGTGCCATTTTGACCTAAACAGACTGTCAGGAATTGTGTCTACACACACTGGGGAATTTCACACTGTTATTTGATAGTCAAAGGTCCATTGGGTCATTCAGATTCTGTTATTTCTCATCACTATATCTAATTGATTTATTGATTAAAGCAGAGTTTTTGAGTTATAGGCTTTATGTTACTCATTAAATAGAGTTTGTATTTTGAGAACTGTTTATTTAGGAGACATGTGGGAATCACTGTATCATTCAGAGTAATTTAAGCTCCAGCTTCTTCTGTGCTTGTTAATGTAGCAGAAATTATTAATCCCAATGGTAACCCTGAATGGCAGATATCACTGGCATTAATTAATCTACTTATATAATTCAACAATTTTCAAATGCACCAATTCTTGTTCAGCCCTCTGGCTATTACAGAGGGGGATCTAAATAACTTCCTTTCAAGGACTTTCTTCCTGTACTTCCATCACAGTTCAGTTGAGTTAAGGTCTACACAGTCTATACTGCTGGAACATGTCTATGTCTGTGAGCAACATAATAACAGCAATTGTCACTACAGCTACTGAAATGTAATAGTCCAGAATTATTGTTGTAACTTTCAGAGCTTTCATTTGCAATTCTGCTCAGCAATTAAACTAAGACAGTATGTTAAACACTGCAGTTAAGGATGAAAAGCTGAATTTTACACTTGCACTTTGCACATGTAGTGAGAGTTTAAAAGCTGATTCTTGAGACACAAATCATAAGATGTCACTGAGGGTGTCTTTGTATAAACTGACAGTCTTCACTTTCTCATTTTGGTTAGTGGAGAAGAATTTTGCTTTATAATGTGATCAGTGCACACGATCAACCATACGATCCCTTATATATTAAATGCTCAATATATTGCTTAACATTAGCAACTTTCATCCCTTAGCAACATCCTCACTTTTGTATTTTACCATTCTTCAGGCAACATTCCTAACACACTTTTTCATAAGTTCAAGGTTATAAGGACTGAGAAAAGGTATAACTATCTAACTGCTTCCATAGCTCATGATTAGAGAGCCACCTATCTAACAAGAACCATACAATATATAACTGTAGCTTAAGCATGGCAACTACAATGCAAAAGCAAATGTTACACAGTAGCCCCTGTCACACAGTTTTGATCCTGCCCACAGTGCAAACATTGTTGTTATCCCTTTTCCTTTGTGTTCAGTGTGTTCATGGGCCCATGTCCCTGGTGTAGGTCTTTGATGTGTGGGCTGTTCTTTAGTCCAAGCTGAGCCATTATGACAGACAGGAGCTACTTAATAACAGCGCTTTCACCCCGGGCAAGCTCCTGACAAATTACTTGTGTGAGACCTGGATTTAGAGAAGGGTCGGTGGAAAGATCACACACACACAAACACACACACACACATTTCCTTTGTCTTCCTTGAAAAGGGAGCTCCTGCACTAGCAATCTAGACATAAGAGATGCTTAGTGTCTATTCACATATAATGTGTAGGTGAAAATGTGCTTATTCCACATCTGGTTAGAGAGATTGACAGAGACTGAGAAAGAGTGTCTGGGTATGTATGTATGTATGTTATGTCACAAGCTTGCTTATTGATAGCAGAATATTCTTTTAACTTGTTCGAATTTCAAGTACTTTTTTCCTTAAAATCTATTTTTATAATGTTGTGATTCACCTTGTAGTTGGTTGATTTGGTTTATGGCTTACAACTAATTTCTGAAAACCCTATGGAAAAAAATGAATGGGTAAAAAATATTTCCAGAACTCTTGACTGCCCAAACATTTGGCGGGCACTGTTGAGCTCTATAGGAAATATGTCAACACAGGAAAGAAATCTGCAAGCATAATCTGCATGGGGGTTTTAAAACTGTGCCACTGACAATCGACCCAATGTCTGTTGAGGGCTTGCAAGCTTAGGGAAATATCTCTCTCATCCCTCCACTGCCATTCTCTCTCTCTCTCGCTCTCTCACACACATACACACACACACACACACACACACATACACTGAGATAAGCACGTCAGGTGGAGCTAAGTCACAATGCAAACCTGAGCAGGTCTTGGATGTTTTGGAGAAGATTTCAACATTCAAACAGTCCTGAATGATTTTCCCCTCGACTCTGCGCTGTTCAGTATTGAAAATTCATCATCACCGCAGCCAGTTTTAGTCATTCTTTTGTTCCATTGGCTGAGCTCAGGTGCACTGAACATGCCTCTCTCTCTCTCTCTCTCTCTCTCTCTCTCTCTCTGCTCTCTCTCTTCATCTCTCTATGCTTCTCATTTTCTCATTCAGCACAGACTGGATATCAAAACTGCCAATTTACATAAGAAATTGGATGGAAAGCGAAATTAGTGGATCTGCATTGAGTAAAAGCAGTCTCACACACACTCACACACATATGCACATGCTGGCAGATTTGCTCCTTTCCCCTGTCTGTTCTGTTTACAAAGTTCCTTACTGCATGGAAAGACTCAGTAGAGTGTTTGAATTAGGAACCCGTTCAGAGCTTTGTTTCATAATGAATATTAAAGCTATTCATTAGCATGAGTAATTAGATCAGTTCAGTCACAGGGTCTCTTTCATGTATGTTAAGTAAATGTAAGGCAATGCTTTTTACATCTCAACATGGCACTTTATTAGGACTGTTGAGGCAAGAGGGATGATTGTTCTTTGCTAAAAAAATACTAAATTATGTTTTTTTTTGTAAATGTAAAAATGCAGAAAGTTTTCTGTGAGGGTTAGATTTAGGGTTAGATTTAGGCCTAAGATTTCATTTTGTCTTTCACAGAAGAATTTTTTTTAACAACATAAGGGTGAGTAAGTGATTCATTATTTGGTGAACCATCCCCTTAAACTCTTAAAATCTACTTCTAGTGCCATCAGCCACCACATTGTGCCCCACATTGATCCGTAGCCTATTCCAGCCCTGCTGGCTTGCTGTACTCCTCTGGGACAGACACAGGATGTCATTTGATGGCTTTTATCCATAGATCACAAAGGCGGCTCTGTGCTAAACTCTGCAAGATGTCGCTGTAAGAAGGAACTTTTACAGAGAGAAGATTATTTACTTGTTCCCCAGAGTCTTTGTTTTGGGATGGATAACTTGTTTCACAGAGAGTCTCTCTGTTTGGCAGACCCCATGATCCCAGCTTGTTTTTCTGTACTGGTGCAGGTAGCAAACTTGCTTCCCGTTTGAGACGCTTCAATGCACAATTGGTTGAACAACAGTACCACTCAAAGGTCTTTAAAGGAACTGCAGCTTACGATAATGATCAGGTAGCACGGTCAATAGAGTCAAATATTTGTCAGTCATTCAGGGACTTTGTAATCATTTCAGAAGTGAGTGGAATGTTTATTGCAAGACCTTTCTGACTGTTGTCTAAGTGATCAAGCACCACTGTGTCTTATGTGTCCTCTTTATCTTAATTGTATGTTCAGCCTACTTGTTTTGTTTTTATGTTTTTAAGCTATAAGAAATGGTAAAACTTTACAATAATTTTCCATTAATTAATAGTCTATTAGTTAAAAACTTTATTTAACATGAACTAACAATGAACAATACTTTTACGGCATTTTTTTTAACCTTGTTTACTGTTCATTTCAAAACATGCCATTACATTTTTTTAAATCAAAAGTTGTAATAGATATCATTAGTTAATGCACTATAAACTAACATGAACTAACAAAGAACAATTGTATTTTTATTAACTAACATTAACAAACATTAATGAATGCTGTTAAAATTATACTGTTCCATTATTAAATAGTGTTAATGAATGGAACCTTATTGTAAAGTGTTACAAAACCAAAAACATTAAGAAATACAATCATATAAAAGATGAAAGATAAATGTCGACCTTTTTCTCTAATAACAACATGCACCTGAGCTGTAATCACTAAACAAGTTTTGCAAAACTTAATAATATATGCTTTGATCCAAGACATCCATGAATTGAGAATGTTCCAAAGAGCATCTTTTGTACAAGTCACCATGGTCAATGTCACAAATTTGAATAGTGAACAAAAATTAGTGCAGAATCATAAATGTGTTTTTGTCATGATGCTTCTTTGATTTCAAATTGTTTTAATCCTAAACGCTTTGTTTATTTCCAAGTTTAAATTCGATTTTGATTTGTTGAACCCCTCTGCATGTGAACTCATACATAGAACCATACATAGGTATACACCTGTTGAGATGTAGTCACTGAAAGCATTTTTGTGTCTATAGGTAATCTTGGTGAGCTCCCACATCAATGAACGTGACCAAATGCTCTTCATCAGCACTGATGAGGGTGCATCCTTCCAACGACAGCCTGTATCCTTCACCGTGGAAACACTTCTCTTCCATCCCTCAGAGGAAGACAAACTTTTGGCCTACACAAAAGAGGCGAAGGTGAGTTGTGAAAGTGTTGGTCAACAAATATGAATTGCTCAACTAAGAAGCCAGTTAAAGTCAATGTTTCCCTGGCAACCTTATACTTTCCAAATCAGTTGCTCTACAGCCATAATATGTGTTAATTCAAACTACATGTTTGTTGCTTTTCTTGTCAGGCTCAACTGCCTGAATTAGTCTGTGTGGCTGTCTGAGTATTAATGGCTTGGGTCTCGGCTGGCTGCCCTGACCAACTGTTCCCAACACATTTCTCACCCTGCATTGTTTATGCATATGCTTTTTGCTCTCCAGCATATTGGCATCCTCATTATTAGAGTTATGAGTAGCACTGTTTGGCCTTCAGGCCATGGTTGTCTCTCAATAAAGAGCATGTTTACATTGTGAAAGGCTGGGTGAGGCAAAAACTGCGTGTGTGTGTTTATAGTTGATGAATTGCTAAAACCCCTAGACACTGCTTGCAACACATTACAAGCAGAGCAATTTATCATCTCAGAGATAAAATGCAAAATACAATGAAACATTGGCAATGTACAGTATTTGCCTTGCCAGTGAGTGTGTATTTGTCTGTGTGTGTATTATTATGGTGCAGTTTGGTGGGTATTTTCCATGCAAATGGTGATCAATATAGTCTCATTATAGGAACGATCAATCCTGGACAAATACATGCACACACACAAACAAATACACACAACGTGTGTGATTTTAATTGGTATTTATAGACAGTTGCTCACAACTTAATCTTTATTTGAATTACACACATATACTATGACTCGTTCATCAAATTGTCATGATCTGAGAATTTGTAAACTGTGCGTTAATCTTATTCCAGTGTAAAAATCAATGTTATGACCCAAATTTTAGGACTCATGATTTCTTTCTCTTTCTCTTTGCAGCTTTATGTCTCCACTGATCTGGGTCACAAATGGACTCTGCTACAGGAGCGTGTTACTAAAGACAGAGTTTTCTGGTGATTTGTTTTTCTTTAAGTCACTCTACACTACGTTAAAGGAATAGTTCACCCAAAAATTTGAATTCTCTCATAATTTACTCACCATCGTGATGCTCCAAACCCTTATGACATTCTTTCTTATGTGGAACAAATAGGAGAATATGTTCATGACTATCTCATCCGTTTTTTCAGTACAACTGCAGTTGGTAGTAACTCCCTTTACTACTTAGAATAGGACCTAAAAGTATCATAAAAGCAACATATATCAAGACTTTTGCAGAAAAATGAATTACATCATTGAACTACATTTTATGATAATTTAGAGTCCTTTTTAAAGTGAGTCACTGTCAACTGCCACTGTACTGAAAAACAGCCCATGATAATTATTAAAACATCTCTTTTTTTTTTTGGTGAGTACATTTTACTTTATGCTTCTTTACTTTAATTTATTTAATCTTTTAATTTTTTATGTAATCTTTTCCCCCTTCTTCCCTCTTCCTCCACCTTCTTAGTGGATTTCCACTCCGTTTCACTCCTCTTTCTATTTTATTTTCCATTCCTTCTCTTTCTGGTTATGGTTCACTGCAGCCACAGCTGAGATTTAAGTACTGGACTGAAGTGATTTATTTCTCCACCCCAACCAGTTTTTCTGTCTGACCCTCTCTTTCTCTTTTTGATCTTTCTTTCTTGATCTCTCTCCTGCTTTCATGCCATCCTCCCACCACACTTTACCAGATTCACATACATGTCTGTGGTTGATAGTGATATGAGATCAAAAAGTCAGCTCCCTGTCAGCATCCGCTGTTATAAACCCCATTCAGCACATGTTTTATTTGGCTGGAGGTTTTACAATGTGACTGTAAATCTGAAGATCTTTTTACTCTTTTATTCTGCAGCAGGAGGGTTGATAAGGGTCATGCCACTTTCCTTTCTGCTGTCTCCAAAGCTTTTTAAAACGTCTCTAAGCATCGCCACCAAAGAGACAACAGATTCAGTTCATAGTGAGGGTTGTGGTTTTCTTGTCCTCCCTGTCTACTCCCTCACTCATAAAACAAGAGAAAGGGAGGTCTGGAGAATAGAAGGCATAAATCAGTGTGGGTTTAATGGACAGGACTGCTGTCAGGAATGACTGACTGCTACCATAAATCACTGTGGAGCAAGATTACTGATAAGTTATAAAGCTCTAAAAAAAAACATTATATAACAAACTTTTGTAAACTCGCTTTAGAAATATTAGAGGTAATTAAATGTTTAAAATTTTTCAGAGCACAATTATTAACACTCCCAAAACCAAAAATACATGATTTCAAATAACTACATAACTACATACACATAATACACATACAAACTTAAAAGTTCTGTTAAAGTTAACATAAATTCCATTTGCATACCATGTTACTACTGTACTCTGTGCATTTCCAAGACAAGAATAGGATATTCAACAACACTGCAAAAATCATTTTCTTATTTTTGCCTTGTTTTCCAGTAAAAATATCTAAACATTCTTTTAAAAAAGATATTTTGTCTATTTTCTGATTCTCAAGTATATTCTTGTTTTAAGGATGTTTAGATATTTTTACAGGAAAATAAGGCAAAATTACACGGTAAGAAAATTATTTGTACAGTGATGAAAAAATTATCAAGTAGGACTTGATTTTTTTTAATTGGGATGGTAAAAAATGAGCTGTACTTACCAGAATGAAGCCAGGTAGTTGGAAGGGAAAAGAAAAGTCATATCAGAGGTGGAGCAAGTTATTACATATCTATGAAAGATTATGAAGACAAACGTGTTTTTTTTTAATAACATGCACTGATAAATTGTGCTAAATAAATCCAATGATGTGGAAGTTAATACGGTCATGTTGACTTTTATGTCTCGCTTTCTAAAATTATAATAAGATAATGTAGTCTTTGTGTATGTTTGCTGAGATAGAAATGTGTTGAGATGCTCAGTAACCCCAAACAGTTGTCCTAAGCACAACATCACCTACAAAACAGTGAGCTGTCTCGATTCCTTGAAACCAGACGTCAAGACATTGCATGTGTCTACGGTAGGTTTTGAAAAGGGACACATTGTCTAGGTCCTCTTGTGAGTGAGTCAGACTTGTTTGAGCATTTCAAGGCAATGGTGTATGGGAAATGTATTACGTGCAAATGTGTGTTTGCATTGTGTCACTAACTGTATGCTCTGTTGCAGGGCCGTGAAGGGAGTGGATGTGGACCCTGATTTGGTTCATATGGAGATTCATGGCATCGGTGGTGGTGAGGGAGATTGTATGTTTACAGAATACTGCATTTCAGTTCACTTTTATGTTCCATATCATTCCACTGAGAAAGAAGGCATATGGGAGGGTGTTTTTAGGACATCAGCTGGCTGTTTTCGCCTCATTCACATAAGGCCCTCTCAGTGAATTCCCCTGTTTGTGCGAGGCTCATGTGTGTGAGAAAGAGTCCAGGCGTGCTGACTCAAGCTGTTTCACAGAGCTCCATCACACTCAACCTAGTAAAGGTTAAACACTGCCTTACAATATGATTGCAACCTTCAGACACACACACTCAATCCTCAAGGGAGGTTAGGGCTCACCAAATAGAAGTTCATGACTGACCTGAAGCAAAACAAAAAAAAGCATCACATTAGACATACAATTTAAGCCCTTGCTTATATACTGTGTTTGTGGCAGACCTGAAGTGTTATTGCTCCAGCTACTGAACTTGCATCCTCCACCTCTCATACAGAGTCTGTTCCAAAACCTAAAGAGCTACCTTTCTGTCAATTACCTACATAGCCAGCTGCCTTCTAAAGCAGTATGCTAACACCATAAGTGATTGCTCTACATAGGTAACAACTCTGTCTGTCAACTAAAAAATTCTCCACACAAAAGACTCAACTCACAATTGATTCTAATAGAGTTTAGTGTTAGCATGTTGCTAAGCTAATAAGCATTGCTAGTAATAATTTCTAATAAGCATAATTGCAAACTAATTAAACACATTTTTAATTATTTGCCATTTAATTATGTTTATCCTGAACATTTCTCTCACTTCGTCTGCATCTTGAATTTCTTTTTACACTGAGCTCATCACAATGCAGAGCTGTCTGTCTAAATCTTTGGTAATGCAGTCTTGGATTGTGGTGAAGAATATATGCAATGATACCTTAAAATTAGACCAAAAAAAGTCTAAACACAGAAACATAATTAAAATGTTTACATTTTGAAGCAGCTTGAATTGGGAGTACACATACTGTGCAATATACAGTTGTGGCCAAACATATAGTCACACTAGGTAAATATGAGTAAAGAAGGCTGTGAAACATATGTCTTTATTGTTTATCATTTTGATCTTTCATTTAAAATATTCACAAAAATCTATTTTCAAATAAATATAAAACAATTGCAGTTTTATCAAAAAACAAATATTTATCTCAAATATACACTTGCGGCCAAAAGTTTGGAATAATATCCGGATTTTACTGTTTTGGAATGAAATGGGGGGCGGCGGCGGCACGGTGGTGCAGCGGTTAGCACTGTCGCCTCACAGCAAGAAGGTCGTGGGTTCAAACCCTGGTTGCCCCGGCCTTTCTGTGTGGAGTTTGCATGTTCTCCCCGTGTCTGCGTAGGTTCTCTCCGGGTACTCCGGCTTCCTCCCACCATCCAAAAGACATGCAGGCTAGGTTAATTGGTGTCTCCAAAAAATTGCCCTAGGTGTGGATGTGGATGTGGATGTGGAGGTGAGTGTGAGTGTATGTCTGTCTATGTGTGGCCCTGCGATGGACTGGCGACCTGTCCAGGGTGTCCCCCGCCTTTCGCCCAATGTTAGCTGGGATAGGCTCCAGCCCCCCGCGACCCTGTACACAGGATAAGCGGTTGACGATGGATGGATGGATGGATGGAATGAAATGGGAATTTTAATTCACCAAAGTGGCATTCAACTGATCACAAAGTATAGTCAGGACATTACTGATGTAAAAAAACAGCTCCATCACTATTTGAAAAATACATTTTTGATCAAATCTAGGCAGGCCCCATTTCCAGCAGCTGTCACTCCGACACCTTTTCCTTGAGCAATCATGCTAAATTGCTAATTTGGTACTAGAAAATCACTTTCCATTGTATCAAACACACCTGAAAGCTATTTGGTTTGTTAAATGAAGCTTAACATTGTCTTTGTGTTTGTTTTTGAGTTGCCACAGTATGCAATAGACCTGCATGTCTTAAGGTCAATATTAAGTCAAAAATGGCAAAAATAAAAACAGCTTTCTCTAGAAACTCATCATTCAATCATTGTTTTGAGGAATGAAGTCTATACAATGCTTGAAATTGGATATTGAAATTAATATATGAATAATTAATGAAGATTTCATACAAAGGTGTTTCATACTACAGTCTTCAAAGACAAAGGACAACGGGCTCTAACAAGGACAGAAAGAGATCTGGAAGGCCAGATGTTCAACTAAACAAGAGGATAAGTACATCAGAGTCTCTAGTTTGAGAAATAGATACTTCACATGTCCTCAGCTGACAGCTTCATTGAATTCTACCCGCTCAACACCAGTTTCATATACTACAGTAAAGAGAAGACTCAGGGGTGCAGGCCTAATGGGAAGATTTGCAAAGAAAAAATGCTTTTGAAACATAAAAAGAAAAAGAAAATCTTAGAGTGGGCAAAGAAACAGACATTGGACAACAGATAATTGGAAAAGAGTGTTATGGATTTTATCTCCATTGAGCTTTTGTGGGATCAGCTAGACTGTAAGGTGCGTGAGAAGTGCCCGACAAGACAGCCACATCTATGGCAAGTGCTACATGAAGAGGGGGGTGAAATGTCACCTGAGTTTCTGGACAAACTGACAGCTACAATGCCAAGGATCTGCAAAGCTGTCATTGCTGCAAGTAGTTTAAGAAGTTCAGAATTGTTTTTTCAAATTGTATTAGTAATTTTTATTAATAGTAATAAAAGTACCAATTTCTTTCCATAAGAGCAAAATCTGTACATTGTGGCCTTTAATTGAAGTAAACTATTTGAAAGGGGTGAATCTCATAATTAAATATATTCTACAAAACATGTTTGCCACAATTATTGGCACCCCTAGAAATTCTTATGAGTAAAATATAACTGAAGGATATTTCCATTCATATTTAAAAATGTTTAGTACACCTGGTTTACAAGGAACATTAAATTGTTCAGCCACGACTACCTGTTTCACATGGGTATAAATATGAGGTAACACACAAGCCAAATTCCCTTAGTCATCCATCACAATGGGACCAAAGAATAAGGTTCTGATGTGCAGCAAACTGTTGTTGAGCTTCACAAAAGTGGCTAAAATAAAAGAACTAAATCATTGAAAATACCCATTTCCACCATCAGGGCAATAATTAAGAAGTGCAAATCAACTGGAGATGTTAAGAATCGGCCTGAAAGAGGACGTGTGTCTATATTGTTTCCATGCATGGTTAGGAGGATGGTTGGAGTGGCCAAAAATTCTCCAAGGATCATAGCTGGAGAATTGCAGGAATTAGTTGAGTCTCTGGCCAGAAAGTCTCCAAAACTACAATCAGACATCACCTACATCACTACAAGTTGTTTGGGAAGGTTTCAAGAAAACAAGCCTTTGCACTCATCCAACAACAAACTCAAGCATCTTCAGTTTGCCAGAACTACTGGACCTTTAAATGAGAATGGGAGCCATGGTTAGATGAAACAAGATAGAGCTTTTTGGCAGCAAACACCAGAGATGGGTTTGGCGCACACAGAGAGGTAGCCGTATGGAAAAGTACCTCATGCCCATGGTTGAATATGGTTTTGGATCTTTAATGTGTGGAGCTTTTTTTATGCCAGAGGCCTTGACATCTTGTTCGGATGCATGGCATCATGGACTATCAAATACCAACAGATAAAAATCAAAACCTGGCCTCTGCCAGAAAACTTAATATGGGCTGTGGTTGGAAAATCCAGCAGGACAAAGATCCAAAACACACATAAAAATCAACACAAAAATAGTTCTACTGACCACAAAATCAAGATCCTCCCATGGTCATCCCAGTCCCCTGACCTGAACCCCATAGAAAACCTGTGTGGTGAACTGAAAAGGGGAGTCCACCAGCGTGGACCTCTGAATTTGAAGGATCTGTAGAGATTCTGTAAGGAGGAATAACTGTGCCACACATATATTTGAGAAAAATATTAGTTTTTGATAAAATTGTGTTTGCAATTGTTTGATATCTATTTGATGATACATTTTTGTGAATATTTTGAATGAAAGACCAAACAATAAGGAAATATTTTTTACATCCTTCTTTTCTCATATTTTCCAAGAGTGCCAATATTTTTGGCCACCACTGTAGCTGTGTACCAAACTACACACTATACACTATGCACTTACAAAATATGCTATGTACTCAGCCATGTAGTGTATGAATTTTCAAAGTGTAGTACCATCGCAAATGGAACACTTTACTACATGAAAGTATTCTCCTTCTAACAGCTAACAGAAGTTATGTTTCAAAAGCAAATGTTATGTTGCCACTAGCTTTTGCACGCTGTCCACCCTCAGTTCAACACTGATATCTCAATGTACATATTCACACAGCATGGTATGATGGTAAATCGTTTAACTCACTTTTGTAAGGTGCTGTTTTTACAGAAGTTTCGCTAGTTGCCATATTCTCCATTAATTACACCTGTTTTGCCAAACCAGCATCGCTGCCGGTAACTCCGCCCCTTCCACTATTGACGGCAAGCTGCAAGCAGTGAGTGCTCAAAGTGTCCAACATTCCACACTCCATTTTGATGGTTGAAAAAACTGCATCATCCGGGTACTCATAGTACACTTATTTTTGTTGCAATTTCAGTAGTACCCTACTCGCACTACTTACACTACAAAATGGCGTAGAGAAGTGCAGAAGCATTTGGGACACACCTTATGTCTTCAATTGATGCCTCCATAGGCAGCTCCATAGACATTAGGTTTTGGAATAGAGCTAAGATGCATCTTATGTGTGTGTGTGTGTATGTGGCAGGGCGGAGGGTGGGGCCGGGTTGTGATTATGTTCACCCGGTCCCTTATCAGGCTAATTAAGCCTCCGAGAATCATAAAGGCCGATGGCAGACGGTGGTGCGACGAGAGTGAGTTTACGGACGTGTCCGTCGTGTGTGTGTTTGTCTTTTGTTTCAGTTTTATATTAAACTATTATTTATATTATCAAGCTGGTTTTCGCCTCCTCCTTTCCATCGAACTACGTCACAGTGTATTTATCACTTTTTAGGGACCAAATGTTCCCATAAGGATAGTTAAACCTAAAATGTTTTACGTTGTGGGGAGAATTTGTCAGTCCCCATGAGGAAAACAGCTTATAAATCATACTAAATTATGATTTTTGAAAATGTATAAATGCAGAAAGTTTTCTGTGAGGGTTAGGTTTAGGTGTAGGGTTAGGGTTAGCAGATATAATATGAAGTTTGTACAGTATAAAAATTATTACATCTATGGAAAGTCCCCATAAAACATGGAAACCCAACGTGTGTGTGTGTGTGTGTGCGCGCGTGCGCGTGTGTGTGTGTGTGTGTGTGTATGCGTGTGTGTGTGTGTGTGTGTGTGAGCTTGTGTGACCTTGTGTGACAGAAGACAGAAGCAAAGCGCTCAACCATTGTAATTGCTTTTTAATGAATTTCTCTGCAGTACTGCTTTGATTAAACATTTGTCTTCTTCTGTGAAGTAGCCTGTTTGTTTGTTTGCCTAATATTATAAACAAAATGTAAGAGGGAGAGGAAACAACATTGAGAAGAGCAATTAAATTCCTCATCTTGAGACGTAACCTTTTGTCATAATTTTTGGAGCATGCTTTCACTAATTCTTTCATCACTTTCAAATTGGTTGTCACGTTGTGTGCATGTTAGAGGAACTGATGAATGTGTATGTTTTGTAGAGGTTGCTGAGCTTTGTATGATATTCTAAACAGAAAGGCCACATCAACAGGGCACCTCTGTACTGTTTTCCCATATTTCATTTCCTGTCATTCTGAATAGAGCAAAGCAGCAGTAGCGGTGTTTTCACTAGTGATGGGCAGTAGCTTCTCTAAAAACTGCGAAGATATTAGCTTAACTACATTTCTGAGCAGCGAGGTGGCAGCTTTGCTAGTTTAAAAATCAAGTAGCTTTTCAGTAGCAAAGCTATATTTATAATTAGGTAGTAGCGACACTGCCCAGCAGTTCGCGGCGGTAAAGAAACGGACAGAGGCGATACAGCACATCTTGCCCTGCTCGGCACAAGAGTGCGTATCCTGTCTGCTCGCAGAGGGCATCCCCCTGCGGCGGCGAAAGCCCAGATGGCTCCGCCCCAGCCCGAAGCGAGTCCTCGGCCCCAGCATAGGGCCCCCAAGAAGGCTCCTAAGTGCACAAAAGGCCCTTCTCCTCAGTTACTGACCCAACGCAGGGGAATGCAAGTGCTTCGAGGTTCCATACAGTGCAGCCACCTTGACCTGGTGTTTCCTGCTCCCCCTGCCGCGAGGCTCCACCCTGAGGTAAATCAGATGCGATTGTCCCCTTAGTGCGCCTCGCCCGGAGCTTGGACACATGGCTAGAGCTTTCCAACGCTTCCGACTCGGCTATACGATTAATTTTGGCAGGTGTCCACGCCGTCTGCTTCACGTCGTTGAAGGGAGAGAGCGCCGTCGTCCTGCGTGCGGAAATCATGGTCCTTCTGCAGAAGGGCGCAATAGAGCCTGTCCCTCCAGCCGAGATGAAGAAAGGGTTCTACAGCTCTTTCTTCATCATGCCAAAGAAAGGTGGTTGGTTTTGGCCAATCTTGGACCTGTGAGTTCAAAACCGGGCCATGCACAGAATCCCGTTCAAGATGCTGGCGCTTAAGCGCATTTTGGCGTGCATCCGGACCTCAAGCTTCTCACGACAGCACCTCTCTGGCAAATTCCCCTGAGGGAGAACCTCCTCTCTCAGGGATGGGGCACAATTTGGCACCTGTGCCCAGACCTCTTGAACCTCTGTGTCTGATCCCTGGACGGGATGCGGAACACCTAAGTGGTCTACCACTCTTGGTGGTAAACACAATCACTCAAGGCAGCTCTATGCCTGAAGTGGCATGTTTTCGCGAGTCGGGTCAGTGCTTTCCTTCCTGCAGGAGAAGTTGGAGGGCCAGATTTCCCCCTCCACATTGAAGGTGTATTTAGCCACTATATCGGCACATCACGATGCAGTAGACGGTAAGTATTTATGGAAGCACGACCTGATTATCAGGTTCCTGAGAGGCACCAGGAGGTTGAACCCTCCTAGGCCATGCCTCTTTCCCTCATGGGACCTCTCTGTGGTCCTTCTGGGCCTTCAGAGAGCCCCGTTTGAGCCCCTAGAGCCCCCTTCTCGTTGAAGACCGCCCTCCTGACCGTGCTCACTTCCATCAAGAGGGTCGGGGACTTGCAGGCTTCCTCTGTCACTGATACTTGTCTGGAGTTCAGTCCGGAAGACTCTCACCTAATCCTGAGACCCCGATCGGGCTATGTGTTTCAAGGTTCGCACAACCCCCTTCAGGGACCAGGTGGTGAGCCTGCAAGCACTGCCCCGGGAGGAGGCAGACCCAGTCTTGTCGTTGCTGTGTCCGGTGCTTGCTTTGCGCATCTACTTGGACCGCAAGCATAGCTTTAGGCACTCTGAGCAGCTCTTTGTCTGCTTTGGCAGACAGCGGAAAGGGAACGCTGTCTCCAAACAGAGGCATCGCTTTGTCATACCAGGCCCAGGCCGTGCCCACCCCTTTGGGAATTCGAGCACACTCTACAAGGAGTGTGGCATCCTCGTGGGCACTGGCCAATGGCACCTCTCTAGCAGACATCTGTAGATGACACGCTCACAAGATTTTGCAATCTCCGGTTTTAGCTGGTTTCATCCCGTGTTTTTCAGGTACATACAGGTAAGTTTGGGAATACAGCAGCTAGACGGGTGTATCGCTTGTGTATGGCGCTTTTCCCCTCCATGAGGTGAAGATGTGCACTCTATCCTCCCAAGCGAGTTCACAAATCCGTGAACCCTGGATATCCATCCTCCCTAGCCCTCTGGCTCGTGAATTCGGCAGAGGAATTCGTAGTCGGACCCAGTACGTGTGCTAGCATGCCCTGTACTGGGGTAGGTGGCCCACAGATGCCGGTTACCCCGGTGAACCCCTGTGATGTATCTTCCATGGTATGGGGTGATGGTGGTGTAGTGGGCTAAAGCACATAACTGTTAATCAGAAGGTCGCTGGTTCAATCCCCACAGCCACCACCATTGTGTCCTTGAGTAGGGCACTTAACTCCAGGTTGCTCTGGGGGGATTGTCCCTGTAATAAATGCACTGTAAGTCGCTTTGGATAAAAGCATAAATGTAAATGTAAATGTACAGTCTCCCTATCGGTAGACCCACGTCTTCCTTGGGCAGAGAGAAAACGTAGAGAGTAAAGGCTGCGGCTGGCGTGGGAATTATACTATGTTTTTTGGGGCGTTTTGGGAACCGACGTGCAGTCCAAGTTTGTATAGGGACCCCTAGTGTCAATACATTGACACAAAGTCGAGTGAGTAACAGATAGGGCACGTCTCGGTTACTGTCGTAACCTCCGCTCCCTGATGTAGGGAACGAGACGTTGTGTCCCCCTTGCCACAATGCTGTCCTACCCGCTGAAACCTTTGTGCTGAGGAGCCGAGACAGGGTCCTGGACATTGTGCTGAGGAGCCGAGACAGGGTCCTGGACATTTCAGCGGGTAGAAAAGGCCAATGAGAATTGGCAAGTGGAATTTGCATGCCACTCCCCCAGATATACGGGTATAAAAGGAGCTGGCTCACAACCACTCAAAAAATTGCCAATTCTCATTGGCCTTTTCTACCCGCTGAAATGTCCAGGACCCTGTCTCGGCTCCTCAGCACAATGTCCAGGACCCTGTCTCGGCTCCTCAGCAGATCTGAGGGGTTTGGGGCTCCCAAGAGCGACCCCTAGTGTCACTACATTGACACAACGTCTCATTCTCTCCATCAGGGAACAGAGGTTACGACAGTAACCGAGAAGTTTCTCTCCATTCACCTCTGGAATTAAACACTTACGAACTAAAGCCAAATGATCTTATACAAAAATTAAAATCCTTTCAAACTTCACAGTTTTACCTTTATTCTTGACCTTCTTCCAAGCCTGTGTGTGGGTCAGGCTTTGCCTACACAGTGGGATCTAAAAGTATACTATTTTACTATATAATCCACCACTGGTACAACAAAGCCTAAAATCATACTGAATAAAGGTTTAATATAAATCTGAACATGGAAACATTTTGTGGTGAGGGTTAGGTTTAGGGGTAGGATTAGGGGATAGAAAATATCACTACCTCAGAATAAAAACAACAGAATTCAATGACAATTCCCCACCATATTTGACAAACAAATGTGTGTTTTTGAGTGTTTTTCTCTCTTTCTCCAGGATACCTTTATGTGACATGTCTCATCCAGAATTGCTCGGATAAAATTGTGACAGCACAGTTCCTGGGGAAGACTGACCACAATTCCCTCTCAGTGCAAGATGAGTACATATTTGTAAAGGTAAATTATGTGCTACATTTACATGAATGTTTGAATACATGATACTTTATTTTGATTTATGGGGCGGTTACACTAGGCTTTGAGCAATTGATTTTGGAGTTTGGACAATGCAATGGGCCAGAATATGATCTCACATGGGAGAGCTTCTGGTTTTAGTAATTAACTCTTCACAACTAATATTATATTAAAAATGTTATAATATACCATCTACTCACTTTCCCACAACAATGAAACATGCAGCTTTGAAATACACTCACCGTGCACTTTATTAGGAACACTATGGTTGTAGCCCATTCGCTTCAAGATTTGATATGTTGTGCATTCTGAGATGCCATCCACTACAATTGTACAGAAAGGTTATCTGAGTTGTTGCAGCCTTTCTGTCAGCTCGAAGTTGTCTGGCCATTCTCAGTTGACCTCTCTCATCAACAAGACATTTCTGTCAGCAGAACTGCTGCTCAATGGATGTTTTTTGTTTTTTGGCACCATTCGGAGTCAATTCTAGAGACTGTTGTGCATGAAAATCCCAGGAGATCAGCAGATACAGAAATATTCAAACCAGCCTGTCTGGCACCAAAAATCATGTCACTGTCAAAATCACTGAGATCACAATCTTTCCCTATTCTGATGGCTGATGTGAACATTTTACTGAAGCTCCTGACCTGTATCTGCATGATTTTATGCATTGCATTGCTTCCACATATTTGGCTGAATATTTAGGTGTACAGGTATTCCTAATAAAGTGCTTGTGAATGTATGTATTCATTGTTTTAAGCCAAGAGGTCAGCATGTGATATTTTGATCATCTTATTGTCATGAGTCCTCTCGTCATAGGGATTCGTGGTTCAATGTTCACCAAACGATAAGTAGCATTGTACAAACTTTCTTAGAATGAACTTTCGTTTCTGATCTCCTGTGTCTTGATGCATTTGAATGGGAGTAATTGAAATACAATATGTAGTGTGACCGCCCCTTTACTGTGTCTTCATTTTTTCCATTTCCTTTCCTTTCTTTTTTCTTTTTTTTTTATGTGTAATTAGCCAATGGCTCAAGGACATTTGTTCTTGTTCTGTATTAATTTCTTTCACTCCCTCCTCCTCTCACTTGTTCTGTTGTACTTTGAAGAGATTTAAGCTGTTGAAAGGAATTCAGATATGCCCTTGAGAAACTACAGTATGGCTACAGTGCGTGAAATGATTGTGTCTGGTCAGAAGGTTGGAGAGTTAGACAGAAGCATGTCAACGTGGCCCGGACACAATACTTGTGAACCATTGAGAATTTTTACAACAAGCCAATAGACATAGCTTTGGATCTGAGCTTGTTAAGACAAAATCTGTTTGGACAATTGGACAAGTATAAAGGGCAGTGTGAATGGAGATGGAACCTGAGGGAGGAGAAGGAAATGGTTGAATTAATGGGATTGAGAGGGTAGGGGAACAGTTTGTCTTAAAACTGCTGATTTAATCAAAACAAGATCTTGTCATTGGAATGATTAAATAGAAATCATGAAATGGTAAACAAAACAAACACTTTAGAAACCTTTTTCTTCTTTTAGGTAACCACAGGAAATCATACCAAGTATTATGTCTCGTACCGGAGGAATGAATTTGTTCAGATGAGATTTCCGAAATATGCCCTAGCAAAGGTAAGGTCCTCTCTAGAAGGTCCTTTCTCTGCCTTTTAAATAACCAATATCCACTTCCAGCACCACTCTTGTGCATTTTTATGTATTCATTACTAAATATTGTCTGCATGTTATAAAGAAGAAAAATAACATTGTTCATTTAAATGTGATTTTAGATATGATTTCCATATTTAAAATAATTTGAGCTGTAGCACCAAACTAAAGCAAAATCCAAGGTCATAATCATGAGATACTTGAAACAAAGTGATTCTGTACTGTAACAGCACTATACAGTATGTACTGTATGTATACTTGTGTGTATTTGTGCACTGCGTTTGAGGTTGCTGCTGTTTCTTGAACCATGCATCAGTTGTGTATCATTGTTTTAAGAGCATTGTGGACGACCCCACACACCCCTCACACAAATCTTTACCCTCCTGCCGTCTGGCAAGAGGTACCGAAGCATTCGGGCCCTCATGGCCAGACTGTGTAACAGCTTCTTCCCCCAAGCCATCAGACTCCTCAATACTCAGAGACTGGTTTGACACACACACACACACGTGTCCCGAGTTGCACTTTAATTACTGTCACTTTATAACTGTCTGCTACCTGAATAACTGCTATGTGCATAGAACACTATCTCATAGTATGTTATGTTTACGTTTTTAGAAACGGTCATCTTTTTGCACTGCTGAGTACTGGTCGGCGCTGCACTGTGTCTATTGTCCTGTTCATTGTCAGTAATTTGTTGTACTGTCCCGTACTTTGCAATTGTTTGCACGTGCACTTTATATATGTATATATAGGTATTTTATGTAGGTATTTTATTTCGTTGTGTTGTCTCATGTGGTCCTGTGTTGGTCCTTTGTTGTTTTTATGCAGCACCATGGTCCTGGAGGAACGTTGTCTCGTTTTGCTGTGTACTGTACTAACTGTATATGGTTGAAACGACAATAAAAACCACTTGACTTGACTTGACTTGAAGAGGGTTATTGTTCTATTATCAACTGCAGCTGTTGTGGCCCTTAAAAGCCACAGAGTGACTATGACGTATTGACGTACTGAAAAGCACAGTTGGTGTCTAGCATTGAGACACTACACCAATATAACCCAGACGTCACTTTAACCTACTGAGTAACCATGATATATTGCAGTAATATGCCAGCGAAAGAAGACAGCTGGCTAAGGGTTATAGCTGATGGCTGACCAGACTGTCTGTGGCTCTAACCCAGGGGAGTGCTTCAGTAAAATGCTGCCTGACTGTAATTGAATTACATTGATTTGAGTGGAGGCCAGGGGGGCCTGCTTCATGTATATTTCACTTCAGAGAGAGATGGAGAGAGAGGCAGGGAAAGGGGAGAGGCTTTAGGGCAGCTGCTGTCAATGGCATGTGTAACTATGCCAACCGCTGATTCACAGTAACGTGAAAGAGAGAGAGAGAAAGAGAGAGAGAGAGAGAGAGAGAGAGAGAGAGAGAGAAACGTGCGAGAGAAAGAGTATTAGAAAGAAAGATGCCTCAGATTTACTGAGCATTCAACTTAATGGCACAGTTAAAAGCATGGATTTAATTACTGTGGACACTGCAAATTTTGGGGATGTTTAATATGCTAAAGGTGCTTGGTGCCTGCAGATGTGTATGTGACAATTTTGGAAGGATACATTTATAATTTCCTTTTCGTGGTGTCATGTTGGGGCGTAAAGCAATATTGATGGCCTTTCAATCCGTGTATCATAAATTTTTTTCATATTCAATTAAGAATCAAAACTGTGAAAAACAATTTATTTCATGAATCATTTACAAAACCAATATTAAAAAGCAAATAACGAGTTATTGTTCAATTTAATAGGAAATTGGAAAAATGGCCACAGGGCACTGTTTGTTTTGATAAGTTGATTTTCCATCTAAAAAGAAACTAAACGAGCTGAAAAATGTATTTGCACAGGTGGGTGGCCCCTGAAACGCCCCTTTCTCCTGAATGGTCAACCTGCAGCGCATCTGTATTTTATTTTCAGTGCCGTGAGACAAAATAAGTGTTCACTGTTGTTAAATTGTTCAAATGAATTTCTTCTCAATTAATAATAAATTCTTCATCATATATTCTCGAAAACACGCCATATTTATTGCAATTGTGCTATCTCTCTCAACACAATAACACAGAGCTTACAGTAAAATTTCACTGAATTCAGTTACTGATGAAGGGGCTTTGCCTTTGTGTCAGTGTGCTCAAGTATGCGGCTCAGCATTGGGACAATCATTGGCATGGGAAGCAAGTGATAATAGTGAGGGAGATTAATACCTATGTGCTATACAGGCTAGAGGTACTCAATAGGCCGGATACAGACAAGAGGACATTTCAATCCAGAACGAGCTCTAAATCCTTGTGCTAGTTACCTGACACCTGGCTAAGTGATTGTGTAAGCATACATGTATATGCGTGCAGAGTGGTAATAAAGCACGTTCAGCTCTAGAGAGAAATCTTTCTCTCTGGAGCGGGAATAAAACGTGTTCATCGTTAGAGAGAAATCTTTCTCTCTGGAGCGGGAATAAAACACGTTAAGTGCTAGAGAGAAATATTCCTCTCTAGAGCGGGAATAAAGCACGTTCAGCACTACATACTTTATTCCTACTCCGCGTGCATTACCTCTCTCACCACTATAGACATGAGGCAACACATAAAGGCAAATTTACAGGACATACGATTTGCAGGTGTGGTTATTTTAACATCAAAAACGTTAACATCAAAAATGTTAACGTGGTGCCTTAAGACTATAATGTAACTGTAAAGCGATTTGGGGAGTGCAGCAGGCTCGGTTTTGCCAGGTAAATCCCCAAGAACCACCCGCCCCCCCAGAACACTTGTTTGCTTCCATCCGGGTCTGACACCCTGCATGCCTTGGCCTTCCTGCAAGTCCACCAGGCCAAGGCACTTAAAGATCTGCACTTGGGTAGTCCTGATCCTGATGTGCTTCAGGAACTGCGCTCCGACCAACCACGCCCCCCAGGCCACGAAGGTCACAGCGCCGGCACTCGGACAGGTGATGCGCACACTCATGGTCCAGGAACGATATCTGTGGCTGAACCTGGTCGAGTTGCGGGATCCCTACAAAGCCCGCTTTCTCAACGCCCCCGTGTCCCAGTTCAGCTTATTTGGTGACACTGTTGAAGACTTTGCCCAGCAGTATTCAGCAGTGAGGAAGCAGACAGAGGCCATCTCCCACATCATCGCCGCCGTGCTCCGTCTGCTCACCGAGGGCGTCCCCCTGTGGCTTCTAAACAAAAGGCAGTTCCGCTTCAACCTGGGCCCAGCTCTCAGCCCCAGCGTAGAGCTCCCTGCAGGAAGCTGACACCCCTGTCTCACGAACCACTACCGGGACCCAGAAAAGACAGTGGGTCCCTCACTCCTTCGGTCACCTAACCGGTGCCCCCACACGCCATTCTCATGGCAAACATCCGTGGTGGCAAACATCAGGACGTGGTCCCCTTGCCTCCATGCCTTCGACTGTAGACTCCGGTTCTGACAAGTCTAGAGGACTCACTTTCCCACCCGGATGGAAGGAGCATGGTAAGTGCTTTGAGTTTTTTTCTCAGCACATCTGTTTCATAATATTATCTGCTCCCCCCGCTGCAAAGCCCCCACCGGGTCATACGTGATCGTCCCCTTAGTTTCCCCCTTTCAGAGCTTGGACGCGATGCTTACACTTCCAACCCGTTGCACTGGCTGGATTAGTTCGCCAGGCACTCACGATTTTGTTCGCCAGGCACTCGCCCCAGAGGGATGCGATAGAGCCGTTCCACCAACCGAGATGAAGCCATGGTCCTACGGCCCTCACCTACGGCCCGACGTACCAGTACCAGTACCAGGTCCTCCCCTTTGGCTCGTCCCTGTCCCCTCGCATCTTCACGAAGGTTCATAGAGGCCGCCCTTGCCCCGCTAAGGGAAGTGGGCATCCGTGTACTCGATTTCCTCGACGACTGGCTGATTCTGGCTCACTCTCGAGAGTCTCTGTGCACACACAGTGACCAGGTGCTCAGGCACTTCAGCCGTCTACGGCTTTAGGTCAACTGGGAAAAGAGCAAGCTCTCCTCAGTTTAGAGCATCTCTTTTCTCGGCATGGAGTTAGAGCCAGTATTAATGACAAAGTGTGTCACAAACGAGTGCACGCAGCCGGTGCTGAACTGCCTAAGTTCGCTCAGACAAGGCACAGCGGTTCCACTGCAGCGGTTCCAGAGGCTCCTGGGGAATATGACATCCTCAGCAGCGGCCGTGCCGCTCGGGTTGATGCGTATGAGAATGCTTCAGCACTGGCTTCAGACTCGGGACCCAAGATGGGCATGGTGCCACAGCACATTCCATTTGTTCATCACCTCTTTCTGCCACCAGACATTCAACCCTTAGACAGGCCTCTGTTTTCTGCGGACAGGAGTCCCCCGACAACAGGTGTCCAGATGCGTCGTGGTCACCACAGATGCTTCCAAACTCTGTTGGGGTGCCGTGTGCAACGGGCACGCAGCCGCTGGCTCCTGGAAAGGACCGCACCTACGTTGGCACATCAACTGCCTACAGTTGTTGGCTGTACTTCTTGCCCTGCTGAGGTCTCTCCCGCTGATCCAGGGCAAGCATCTTTTGGTCCGTTCAGACAACACCACGATAGTGGCGTACATAAATCGCCAAGGTGGTGTACGCTCTCGTCACATGTCACAACTTGCCCGCCATCTCCTCTTTTGGAGTCAGGTCGACTCAGGTCGCTGCATGCCACTCATATTCCAGGCAGCCTCAACATGGCAGCAGACGTGCTGTCGCGACAGGGCATGAGGTGGACCTATATGCTTCCCAGGAGACCTCCCACTGCCTACTCTGGTACTCCATAACGGAGGCTTCCCTTGGAACAGATGTGCATTTCCCCCAGTGAGCCAGGTGCTGTGCAAGGCCAGGGAGGATGAGGAACAAGTCACCCTAGTGGCCCACTATTGGCTCACTCGGACTTGGTTCTCCGACCTTCGCTCCTTGCCACAGTACCTCCCTGGAAAATTCCCCTGAGAAGGGACCTTCTTTCTCAGGGACAGGGCACCCTCTGGCATCTGCGCCCAGACCTCTGGAACCTCCATGTCTGTACCTTGGACGGACTGCAGAAGATCCAAGTGGCCTACTACCTGCTTTCGTAGACACAATCAACCAAGCCAGAGCTCCATCTACCAGGCAGCTTTACACCCCGAAGTGGCGCATGTTTGCGAATTGGTGTTCTTCCCGATCTGAAGACATGCAGAGATGTGCAGTTGGGTCAGTGCTCTCATGTCTGCAGGAGAGGCTGGAGGGGAAGCTGTCCCCCTCCACCTTGAAGGCCTATGTTGCCGCCATGTTTGCTCACCACAATGGAGTGGACGGCAAGTCCTTAGGAAAGCACGACCTGATCATCAGGTTCTTTAGAGGCTCCCGGAGGCTAAACCCTCCCAGGCCATGCCTGTTCCCCTCATGGGATCTTTCCATGGTCCTTTTGGGCCTTCAGTGACCCCTCTTCGAGCCGCTAGAATATGTCGAGTTTAGAGCCCTCTCCTCGAAGAAGGTCCTTCGAAGAGGGACCTGCGAGCCTTCTCTGTCAGCGACACGCCATCCTAAGACCTCGACCGGGCTACATGCCCACGGTTCCTATGACTCCCTCAGAGATAGTGAACCTGCAAGCGAAGCTGCCCCAGGAGGAGGCAGACCCAGCCTTATCGTTGCTGTGTCCAGTGCGTGCGTTGTATACCTATGTGGACCGCACGCAGAGCTTTAGATGTTCTGAGTAGCTCTTTGTTTGCTGTGGCAGACAGCGGAAACGATACAGTTTCCAACAGAGGTTGCCCATGGCTGGCTTATCAGCACCAGGCCGTGTCCACCCCTTGCGGGTTCAAGCACACTTTATGAGCAGTGTGGCATTCTCGTGTGCACTGGTCAATGGCACCTCCCTAGCAGACATCTGCAGAGCGGCTGGCTGGGCAACACCCAATACCTTTATGAGATTCTACAATCTCAGGGTTGAGTCGGTCTCGTCCCGTATTTTCTCAGGTCCAAGCACGTAGAAATCTGTAATGCAGAATTGCTGACCGAGTATTCTGCTTGCACATAGTGCCCTTCCCCTCCACTGAGGCAATCACGTGCGCTCTTCCACTAAACTCATGCTCCCTGGATATCTTTCCTCCCTAGCCCTCTGGTTCGTGAATTCAGAGGAGGAATTCCCGACCAGACCCTCCACGGGTACTAACTACTCTGTACTGGAATAGGTGCTCCACAGGTATCGGTCATCACGATTACCCCCTGTGGAGTATTTTCCGTGGTATGGTCCCCCTGCTGGCGGACCCGCGTCTCCCTTGGGTTGTTCCCTCTGCCCCCCGGTCGCTGTGTTTGTAGAAACTCCTCCCTCTCTAGGTAGGACCTACCACCGCGCCGCTTCCACGTGTGGCCTGAAAACCCATTTCAAGTATTTGCCACATTTAACTTCCCCCCAGCCTAGACAGGATGTGGTCTCCATGCGGTCTTTTTCCCCTGAAAGAATAGGAGCTGGAAAAGAACACCTTCCCCGATGCATGTTATAGCATTAAATGGCCCAGCCGCTTTAACACTATGCGAGAAACATAGAGAGAGAAAAGGCACGGCTGGTGTGGCCTGCTCCCATGTTTGGCATGTCGCATGTTCCCCCCTTCAGGTATGCCAGAAACCCAAAATGTTTATGACGTTTTATGGAGTGTTGAGGAAGGGCACCTGCATCAGCAGTTCACATGCATGGTTCAGCGCATGGCGTGATTGAATAGGGACCCCTAGTGTCGCTTCAATCGACACAACATTGAGTGAGCGACAGAAGGGGAACATCTAGGTTAGTAACAGCCAATCCTTATTCTCGGCTCTTCAGTATAAAACCTGACTAGACAGATGCACGTTTCCCTACTTTTATACCTGTATGTCCAGGGGAGGGACATGCAAATTCTGACTGCCAATTCATCATTGGCCTTTTCTCAATTTCAGTGGTAACCGAGGCCTTCACTTCGATTGAAGTGTAGCTTCAATCGACACAACGTCTCGTTCCCTCCATAGGGAACGGGGGTTACAACAGTAACCTAGACGTTTTTTTATATATCTAAGTCCCTCATTTCATCTGTTTTTGATTGCTCAATTGAAAACATTTTAGTTTCAGATCATGCCCTGGTGTGTTTAGGGGTGTTGCCACATATCATATAGTCGGCGCTTTAATATATCCCTTTTACAAAATACTGAATTCGAACAAATAATAAAGGTCTATGTGGAGACCAACTGGTCCTCATTATCCTCTTTGGGCGTGGCTTGTGAGGCACTTTAGGTGGTTCTTAGGGGCTGGATCTTACAGTATGCTGCATTCACCAAAAAATCCAAAGCACAAGAACTTGTGGATTTGGAAGGGAATTTTAAAAGTGCAGAGGTAGAGCTGAAGCACCAAATGTCATCTAATGGCCTCAGGGAATTGACCCAGTTGAAATACAGATATAATATCATTTTGTCGTGGAAGGTGGAGTTTTGGCTATTCAGGGCAAGACGGTCATACTTTGAGTCGGGTGACAAGGCAGGGAAACAGCTGGCTAGATATATAAAACAGAGAGAGTATTGTTCTACCATTCCCTCAGTGAAATCTGCTGGTGGTTAAATATTTACCTTGGCCATTGATATTAATTATGCTTAAAGAATTCAATCTTGATCTCTATAGTTCCACATATTCGTCTACTGATGAGGATATTAGGAACTGTTGCATAGGCCTATTGACAAAGGTGGGCAAGGCCTACCCAGAATTTTGTTTTATTATTATGTGTTCGGTCTCAGACATTTGGCTCATTGGTCACTTCCACCTGAGAGAGCCCCTCCCTGGTTTTGAAAAGATGAGCTTTTGAAGCTTTTGAAAGATGAGCATTCATGAACTTCATGAGCAAGTGCCCTGTGCTCACACACTCTGACAAAAGTAAACCTATTTCTTTACATAGTAGGTCTGCTTCTATAGTTGTCACGGAGCGCTAAGCTATGCCTCCCTCTGGTTTCAGTACTGGATTGTCCCTTTATCTGAGCCTGTTTCTGTTTATGTCTGCTTCTCTCTGTTTGATCGCATGTGTGAATAAACTACTGCAAATGGATCCAAACACCTCTGCCTCTACACTACAGAACACTACAGAATGCCATCACAGGATCCAGCAGATTATGGAGCTCACCATTCGTCTCGATCATCTCATCCGGGCTCGTCGCTCATCGTACAAAACTAACTTCTTTGTTAAACACCCAGTAATCACAGAACCCGAGCCTATGCAGATCGGCTTCGGCCATATCACTACGACCGAGCGTGAGAGGAGAAGGCGGCATAATCTGTGCATGTATTGCGCTCAACCCGGTCATCTGAGCGCTTCCTGTCCAGTGAGACCTCCTGGGAGACCCACATCCACAGATTCGATTGCGGTGAGTCCTCATGTTTCATCTCTAAACTCACTCATTTTGGAGATTTCGCTATATTCAAATAGAAAGAGTGTCAAAACTAAAGCATTAATTGACTCAGGAGCGGCAGGGTGTTTTGTTGATCTTGCTTTTGCCAAAACTCATCGTCTTCCTCTCGTCTCTTGTGATCCCCGGATGGCAGTTGCAGCGTTGGATGGGCGCCCCCCTGGGGACAGGGAGAGTGCAGTACATCACACAACCCCTCACGCTTAACATCGGCTCTCAGCACACCGAAACTATACAGCTGTTTACCATTAATTCACTTCTTCTTTCAGTAATACTAGGATTTCCCTGGTTGGAGAATCACAACCCCCAGATTTCCTGGTCAGAGAGGAGGATTTCCCAGTGGCCTCCCCGTTGTCAGAGGAACTGCGCACCCACTGTCCAAGGTCCTGAAGCATGCCTCATTTCATCTACGGAATCGAATCTTCATAAGGTACCGGCAGTTTATCATGATTTAAGCCTGGCATTCAGCGAGAGAGAAGCTGATCAACTACCGCCACATCGAGCAGGCGACTGTGCCATTGAACTCCTACCTGGGGCTGTACCACCTCGCGGGAGAGTTTACCCATTATCTCAGCCTGAGACTGAGTCCATGCAAGCATATATTGACGAGCAACTATCCAAGGGCTTCATTACTACCTCTACATCCCCTGCTTCAGCTGGATTCTTTTTCATGAGGAAGAGGGACGGTGGTCTCCGGCCGTGCATTGACTTTCGGGGCCTGAATGAGGTGACCGTTAAATATCGATATCCTCTGCCGTTAGTTCCTGCTGCCTTGGAGATGCTTCGCACAGCCCGGTACTTCACCAAGCTGGATCTACAGAATGCTTATAACCTGATATGCATATGCAGGGGTGACGAGTGGAAGACAGCATTTTCTACTACTACTGGCCACTATGAATATCGGGTTATGCCGTTCGGACTTTCCAATAGTCCCTCCGTGTTCCAGGCTTTTGTCAACGAGATATTCCGAGACCTGCTATCTCGGAATATCTATTGCCACCAGAATCAACACGACTGGAGTCGCTTCTTGGTCTGGGCAGAGTACGCCCAGAATTCTCTGTTGAAACCAGCTACAGGATTAACCCCATTTCAATGTGTTCTAGGCTTTCAACCCCCGCTCTTCCCATGGGCTGGAGAACCATCTGATCTCCCTGCATTGGATGCGTGGCTACGGCGCAGCGAGGCTACCTGGGACTCCGCCCACGTCCACTTACAGCACTCTCCGCCACTATCAGCAGCACGCAGATCGGAGAAGGCGCAGCGGACCTCAATACAGGCCTGGCCAGTGGGTGTGGCTCTCCACCAGGGATCTCCGTCTTAAGCTTCCCTGCAGAAAACTTTCTCCTCGGTTCATCGGGCCATTCAAAATTCTCCGCCAGATCACTCCAGTCTCTTTTCGTTTGGCACTACCAGCTCATTACCGCATCTCACCCACCCTCGGTCAGGTCCTCACTTCCGGAGCTGCTCGCGGGGGGGGGGCACTGTCACGGAGTGCTCAGCTACGCCTCCCTCTGGTTTCATCCGCTCCCTCTCTCCGGAGTTTTAGAACTGCACTTCCCATCTTTCCCTCTGGGCATTATCTATCTCCATCCCTGCCTGGTCTATCTGATTATCCTCATCACCGTCACCTGTTTATCATTATCTCCCCTATATCTGGACTGTCCCTTCATTGTTACTTTGCGAAGTGTTGTTTGCTCAGCGGACATTACCAAGCGTTATTCCCTGATTCCCATTATTATCTGGACCTTAGATCTCTGCCTGGACTCTAGACTCTGTGAACCTTTGCTGCCTGCCCTGACCCTTGCCTGAGTCTGATTACGAGTACTGGATTGTCCCTTTATCTGAGCCTGTTTCTGTTTATGTCTGCTTCTCTCTGTTTGATTGCATGTGTGAATAAACTACTGCAAATGGATCCAAACGCCTCTGCCTCTACACTACAATAGTCTTATGGATTTATGGTTTATTTTAATTTTCAGTAATATTAACTGAGACAAATTAAACTGATCAATTTACCAGCAGTGAACTCTTATTCTGTCTCACGTCCTTGAGGAAGAACAGACAACATTGCAGGTTGACCCATCAGAAAAAAGGTCAGTTTCAGAGCCACCCACGTATGCAAATTAATTTTCACCTCTTTTAGTTTCTTTTTAGATGGAATAAATGTATCAAAATGCTCAGTGTCCCATGTCCATTTTTCTAATTTCCTATTTTTAACTTGAGCATAAAATTGAAAGTACAAATAACAAGCTATTATTAGTTTTTAATATTGGTTTTGAAAAGGATTATTGAAATAACAAGTTGTTTTTCATTTTTCAAATTTTAAATTTGTAATTGAATATGAAAAGAGCGAATGATACACTGAGTCTTTTCCTCTCTCTAGACCCTCTTCTCTCTGCCCTTGTAGTTGCTTGTCACATGACTGAGCAGATAGTTCACATTTTAAACACCCAGTTCAAGAACCCAGAAGCGAGCGGGAGACTGTGTGAGCGAGATGGGCTTGGCTGATGTTGTACCCATATTTTCCACAGTGAATAATTGAAATCCTTTTGAAAAATGCAAAACCCAATTCCAGTATGCAGTCTCAGATCTCTTCTGAAGTTCCTTTCTTTAAGTTGTGGATTAATGATGGCTCTAGTGGACTGATTAGTTTGTTGCAACACACCTAGGGCACTAAATGGCCTTGTCTCCCCTCTTCTTCTTTTTCCCCACTCACATCCACCTGTCTTGCTGCTTTTAAAGCCTAACTCAACGCATTTGCAGGAAGTATTTCTTGATGTACTGTATTTAAAAGACTCAAGCTGAAGGGAATGATTTGCCATTATAAAAAGTAATTTTATAAAATGCTTGGGAAACATTTTATGTTTTCTGTATTTCAGGAGATGTTAAGGATAGAATTCATGTTTTAATCTCATGTGGATCTAATGAAAAAATATTGCTAGCATGTCAAATTTTAGGTGGTGAGGCTCAGGAATCAGCTTCATCCCCAAATTATTAAGTACAAATAAGAAATAATACAATTCAAACTTTTATTCAAAACACCTGCAAAGTTCAAAACACCTCCAAATTTTCAAGTATGCTTTAGAAGTTTCAACTATTGTAAATGTTGGTATTGGAATCAATTCCTATTCCCCAAACTACACAAAATCACTTTAAAAGTGAAATAGACTTTTAACAGAAACGGCTGAGAAATTCTTCTAAAAATCCTAATTTAAGTTCAGCAGAAGAAAGAAAGTCATACACATCTGGTGTTGCATGAGGATGAGTAAATAATGAGAATTGTAATTTTTGGGTGAATGATTCCTTTAAGGGCTCTTGTCAGATCTGGATGAATTTGTCAATAAGAAGATAGGTTAGGAAACAGTTCTAGTAATTATTACAGTGAAAACATGAAAATGTCCAAGGACATTTTATATAATGCTGAAATATAATGCCTTCTTTTGCTATGGCATAGCTAAGTCCTGTGTGGATTCTTATTTCAGTGTAGTTACAGTTTTCAGTGTCGTTAGTATTTAGATCTTAGTTCTGTACAGCAGTACCGCCACTCTCTAAATGCAGAGTACACAACCTATGTAGGGCACCAACCCTGATCGTGGAACACTCGCTGTGTCTGAAACCGCCCCATCCACTATATAGTGCACTATTTCGAGTTTTCGCTATTTTGTAGGTGTGTCTGAATTCTGAGTGAGCCACTCGTTCCCTACTTTTGTTCACTCATTCTTACCCACAATGTACTCTCATTTCATGCATACATTTCAAGTACACTCGATGACGATTCATTTTCCACAATGCACCACGGGGAAGATGTACTAGCTGGGAGTTTACTGCTCCCTTCACTCTTGCAATGTTTTATTTCATGCTGAATGTAGTAAATTACCTTTTGTGGACACAGCCACTCTCGTCACCCCACACACCTCGCTGTGCATGTGCAGAAATGCTGTCTGTTCGTGCTCCAGTTGTCAATCACACGAATGGCAGTAATTTACACTTAACTTGGATGTTTTCATGGATTTATACAGTTAATCCGCCTGAAGTAGCTGTGATAGTTTCCAGTACCCCTGTGAGGGCATGGAGTAAATGCATAAATACTGCTCATGACATGCTGGAAAAAGCACACTGATATATTACTGCACTGGTTTAAAAATGTACAGTTAAAAACTGATGTCATAAGAACCCAGTTACAGAATCACCCTGAAAATTACCATTTCATTACACAGCAAAGCCTGTGTTAGGATTAGAGCCAAAACTTACCTCAGCGTGCTGCCTGAAGTTGGAGCTGTGACTTTAATCTTGTAATATCAGCTTGTCTTGGTGTTAAAAGAAGGCTTTGCACGATTAAACTATTCTTTTTTTCACTGTGTGGAGCGAAGAAAGTGTTTCATTTTGAAGAGTTTGATGCTGCGGCACTGATGTCTCATCACTCAAGTGGGAGCGCCTCATCGCATGCAGCTGTGAACTAAAAAAGTCCCATTCAATAATCTTAATTACACAATAAATTACACATGAATTCAAATTAAATCCAGTAATGTAACGACAGTAACACCACACATTGTAAAGAAGTAAAAGTTAAAAAAAATCATTCGAAATTTACTTGAGTGAGAGTAAAAAGTACCCTTTTAAACCTACTCTAAAAGTATATTTTTCCACAAAATGTTACTCAAGTAAATGTAACAGAGTAAATGTAATGAGTTACTACCCACCTCTGGTCTTTTTGTCCATCCATCTGTCTATTGTACATTCACCCATCCATTTTTTATACTTTGTCACTCAGTCAGCTAAACCTTGCTGATAATATACTCAGGAATTGCCAGATATGTCCCACAGCTGTACCATGGCTGATAGGGGTCCTGTGCCTGCTGTCAGAGACAGATGGATAGAGCTGTCTTGGGTTCTGATAGTACTGTTATCAGTACTAGGGACCTGAATGGCCTGTCACACAGTGTGATAGACAAATACAGGAATAGATAGCTGAGATCTCCCAATACAGCCACAAATGTGCATGGAGCAGCAAACACACACACACAAACACACCTTTTCCTTTTTTGGTCTAATTGTCATAATGTTGACCCTTTGTCTATCTCGTCTCTCTCTCTCTCTCTCTCTCTCTCTCTCTCTCTCTCTCTCTCTCTCTCTCTCTCTCGCATGCTGGGAGTTTGAGAGTGTGGTCGGGTAAGAATTGAGCTACGAGAAGGCACATGTTTTTCTACATTTCAGGATCTTTATTCTTCTTTTACTGCATGGTTAGGTAAGTCTGCTGTTTTCTAGAGTTTTGCAGCACAATTTTTCGTGGAGGGATGGTGTCCCACGTGGAGACACGTCTTCATCCCTACTCAATGGCTTCAGGTGTGTTTCAGAGGATTATGGTGGAGGATTTTCTCATTGCAGTTGGAGAGGAGGATGGTCAAGAGAATATTTCCACTGCATCTCGCATGAATAAGGCAGTTGTTGTCTTTTTGAAAGAACAACATCTTGTTAATCCTTTAATGGAGAATGGGATTGTTGTTTATGATAACTTTTTGTAAATAACTCTGCTTCATGCCTCATCAATTTATCATTTCAAACAAATGTATTTTTGTATAAACCACGAGGGGAGAACTTACATTGTTTACCCAACCACTGGGAATTTGCGTTGCTTTGAATATGGAGACATCAGACTCAAACGGTTTGGTTGCCCACACAGAGAGCGAGATAATATTCAGTCAAGGTCAGAAACTGATGTGGCAGGGACCTCTGCAAACAGTATTCAAGAAGAGAAGGCTGGTCAATCTAAGGTAAGGCCATCAGATATTGATATGGAATTACCCGCCAAAGAATGATGTACAGGTATCTTTGATAGAAGCTGTGAGTTCTTAACATGGTACTAATGCTGATGATAAGGTTGAGAATAGTGGTAATAACAAGGTGTCTGCAGGTGAACAGTATAACCGTAGAAATTTTGAGAATGTGGAGCCATGCATCAGTAATGCTAATCGAGTGGATTTTATTGTGAGTGAATTTGCTCAGGAGATGAATAAGTCAGAGCTGTGCTCTGGCAACATAGATTAAGAGCTTTGAGATAGATGATGCTTTGTCAGATTTTACTGCTTATCATCTTGATATTGAGTCCTCTTCACAAGGGGACTCAATGTGTGGATTTTCTCAGGGAATTTCTCATAAGGATCTGTCTCTGTATGCATTAGAGGAAATAAATAGTTTTTCTAAATGATACTTTTGGAAGGCAGGTTAATATAAAGGAATTTTCCCCTGATGTTGAAAAGTTTGTAAAATCGGTTACTGTTCTTCAGAAAGCCAAGGGTTTTGATCTTCTGAGTGAAAAGAAGTGGCTTTGCCTGAAGAAACACATAAGCTCAATAAGAAAATGGAAAAATGTGGAAAAAAAAGACTTAACAAAAAAGGTTTCTGTATGATTAGCCAAACCATGCATCACAATCTTTAATGCTGGTATTTATTCAATTTCTGCTTTCTCTCTTAAATCTTTACATAGGAGATGTAAGGGTGGGCTCTCTTAACATCAATGGTGGGAGGGATAGATGAAAGCATGCCTCAGTCTCTGAAATAATACAGCAAAAGTACACATTTGTTTTCTGCAGGAAATGTATAGTGATGTTGATAATGAGGTAGAGTGGGGAATTTGGTGGAAAGGGCAATATATTTGGGAGTGCCGATTATTTTTTCTCCAGAAATGGGTGTTATCATTTTAAATACAGAAGAATCAATAAAAGGTTGCCTTATAGTAGCAAAAGTTGATATTGATGGGATTATTTTTTATGTGTTTTAAATGTCTATACACCAAATGTAGAACATGAGAGTGTTATGTTTTTTTTTATATATTTTAAGTGATATATTTAGCCAAGTTTCTTTTGATGGCATTGTTATCATAGGAGGAAATTGGAATTGTACAGAACAATGTACCATAGTAGAATTTACTCAGTACTACTGAGGAACCTGCTATTTATTTTTATCAAAACATTTGTAGGATTAAAAACCCAAAAATAAGACAACATACCTGGTTAAAGTATACCTGAGTAAGTGCTGCTAGATTGGACAAAATATATGTGTCTAAGCATTTTATGATTGCATTGTGATGCACATGATGGATATCTGCCTGTGACATGTCGGCGTGCTATGTTATTAATATAGCCTAAGAAGTGGGATCTGTCTCTTTTAAAGAACTTTAGACCTGTCACTTTACTTAATACAAAGTTTAATTGAAATGTCTTGCCAACATGCTTAAACATATCTTCATTCAGTAGTCCACAAGGATCAAACAGACTGTATCCCTGAAAGGACAATCATGGATCATTTGTTTTAAATACTGGATATATTGGACATCTGCAAGGTTTTTTGCATGAAAGTTGGTATAATATTCTTAGATCAAGAAAAAGCCTTTGATCAAGTTGATCATGACTATCTTTTTAATGTATTGAAAGCGTTTGGTTTAAGTGAAGGGTTTCAAAAATGGGTGATATTGCTGTATACTGATGCAGGGTTGTCCTTTATCTGAACAACTTTACAGTATAGCTATTGAACCATTACTTTTTAAGATACACAAGTCCTTAGCTGGTTGTATTTTACATGGTCTCTCTCAGAGTTCAAGAATTACCCACACTGCATATGCTGGCGATGCAACTATTTTTGTTAATAATGGTCAGGACATCAAAGCTTTGTCTGAGGCACTTTAGCTGATTAGGCTTTCTCATACAGACAAAGTCAATTGCGATAAAAGCGAGGCTTTCTGTGCAGGTCAGGGACATCTAGAGAATTCCCCACAGCTGCCTGGGAATCTTAGATGGGGTAGTGAAGGGTTAAAAATTGTAGGCATTTATTTAGGCTCTAATGATTTTCAAAAGACAAATTGGGAAGGGGTGGTGGAGAGAGTGTGCACCCGATTGTCTAGATGGAAATGGTTGCTACCCCAGTTGTCCTACAGGGGGAGAGTTTTGGTTGCCAACAATTTGGTTTCCTCAGCTCTGTGGCACAAATTCAATGAGCTATAGCCACCTGCAGGTGCATGTGTGCAAGAAATCCAAAGAAAACTGGTGTCTTTTTTTGGTCAGGACAACACTGGATCAGATTATCTGCTCTGTGTCTTTCAGTACAGTAAGGGGGATAGGGACAGGTAGATATCAATTCCAGTGAAATGGCTTTTCGATTGCAAGCTGCTCAGAGACTGCATTACAATACTTTGCCTGGTTTGATACTGCAACAGTACTTTTAAGATGAACAGGTGGAATGTGGCTGAATAGGCATTTGTTTCTCATGCCGTTAATAGAAATCAAGTTGGTAGATCTAACTCCATACTACAGATCTGTTGGCTTGGAAGGTGTTTGACATATCAAGGTCAACAGACACATCTGCTGGAATTTGGTTGTTGGAGGAGCCAATGTTTTTTTAACATTGTTTCTCTCCTCAAGACTTTTATACTCTGAGTATTTGTGCTCATGCTTACTAGCTGCTGGATACATTAAGTTGGGACATATTTTATGTCACGGTTCTGGCATTTGTGCTCTTACTGTTGTTTGTTTTTCTCTCTCTCTCATGTCTCACAGAGTGTTTCCAAGGGAACGTTAATCGTTCTCTGGGGATGCGGATCACGGCAATGATTTACTCACCCGTCACTCCACCTGCTTCGCTCTGGTTGCACACCCTACTTATTCCTTGTGTTTCCTCTCTTTTTTCTGCAGTTTATTATTTGCTGTTGAATGTTAACTGTGCTCTCTTGTGTAGTTGGAGCTTGCATGTGTCTCTATTGGTTGCCAGTCTGTAGAAGTGTGATTACTTCCTGTTTACTGCCGCCTTCGCCAGTCCTGTTGCACAATTCCTGTGGAGGAGGATCAATCGGTCTATGCCCACATCTAGGGGGAGAATATTTTCTGGGCTTTGCTTTACACCACACCAGCATCAATAGACTCTCTTTGGATTGCTCCTGACTTTCACAATGCACATATCCATCCTACGAACACACTCTTCCCTTAGTCCATTGAGCAGTTTGCTTTGACTGTGCAGCTGGCACCGGGTGTGCCTGACCTCATTCTTTGAAAACTTTTCTGTTTAATAAATCCTTTTGAACTCTCACCTCTGCGTTTGACTCCCTTGTCTCCCCTCACCTTTTTGGGGTGGAATATCCTTTTTGTTTACAACAATAATCTATTTTTCTATTTTTCAAATCTATGCTCAGGTCTGGGCAATCTTTATAGCTTATTTAGTCAGTGTTTTTTCTCTTTGGGTGAAGATTTCTCCTTAAAGTTGTTTATTTTTTCATGAAGTTCTCAAATTATGACAAATAGTGGTTTTATGGCACTTCTGTCTTAAAGTTCCAGTGAACTGCTTTGAATAGTGCAGTTTTCTTTGTCGTGTTGACATATTTCCTACTTACTGTTGGACATGAAGTAGGACATATTGACATCTGAAGGGCATGTTGCTTTTTAAAAAATATCCAAAGGCAGCTCTGCAAAGCCATTGTACTGTACAAATGTTTTTATTCTTGTGGGCAGTTTGTAGCAGTATTAATATTTTAATCATTAAGAAAATATATATTAGTGGGTTAAACATGACAAACAGAATGAAGATTTATTTTGTATCATTTTATAAGTATCACGAGTATTTTTACTGTTGTTATTATTATTATTATTATCCGACATGTAAGATAAAAGTACAAATGTGATGATGTTGTTTCTTCATAGTCTCCAGCGCTCTCTCTGATGCTCCGTGTATACGTCAGCGTCCGAATTCACATACTCATTTCGTTCACTCTTTGCCTAATATAGGGCACCCACAGACATCCACTACATAGGAAATAGTGAATGAGTGAGCAAGTTAGCGATTTCATATACAGCTAGAGACTGCAAATTTTAAATGCGTAATCCTCTAATGGTGAATTTTGTCAGTGTTTAGAAGTGCACTAGAAGATATATCATGATTTCTCAACCAGGTCATGGATCATTGTCTGCTGGGTCACAAGATCTTTTCTGTTATAAGAACAAATTATCAATTAGAAGGAGAGAACTGTACATTTGCAATGTTTGGGGCAACAGTAACCTGAATTTTTTATGTCTTTCATTTATCAATTAACATCATACAAAGCCCAGTAAACACAAAAAAGCCATCTCTTGCAGAGCACCCTGTTCTTTTATTCTCATATTTTCTATTTGCAAAAGAAAGTTTTGGGAGTCTAAAATGGGTTTTTCATATTGACACACTAAAGCTGAAGATATAAATAACCATCTTAAGACAAATGTTTTTGTGAAACATCTTAAGTGTCTAAGACTTTTGCACTGTACTGTATTTCTTGAGGAACTTTTATTTTGACACCATAATACATATCACTCAGTTAGCTTGCTGACGATAGTGGAATTTTGGTCAAATACAAGCTATTTTCACAGTGTAAAAATTTACAACATGCATAGAATGGTTGCTTATATACACTCACCTAAAGGATTATTAGGAACACCTGTTCAATTTCTCATTAATGCAATTATCTAATCAACCAATCACATGGCAGTTGCTTCATTGCATTTAGGGGTGTGGTCCTGGTCAAGACAATCTCCTGAACTCCAAACTGAATGTCAGAATGGGAAAGAAAGGTGATGTAAGCAATTTTGAGCGTGGCATGGTTGTTGGTGCCAGACGGGCCGGTCTGAGTATTTCACAATCTGCTCAGTTACTGGGATTTTCACGCACAACCATTTCTAGGGTTTACAAAGAATGGTGTGAAAAGGAAAAACATCCAGTATGCGGCAGTCCTGTGGGCTGAAAATGCCTTGTTGATGCTAGAGGTCAGAGGAGAATGGGCCAACTGATTCAAGCTGATAGAAGAGCAACTTTGCCTGAAATAACCACTCGTTACAACCGAGGTATGCAGCAAAGCATTTGTGAAGCCACAACATGCACAACCTTGAGGCGGATGGGCTACAACAGCTGAAGACCCCACCGGGTACCACTCATCTCCACTACAAATAGGAAAAAGAGGCTACAATTTGCAAGAGCTCACCAAAATTGGACATTTGAAGACTGGAAAAATGTTGCCTGGTCTGATGAGTCTCGATTTCTGTTGAGACATTCAGATGGTAGAGTCAGAATTTGGCGTAAACAGAATGAGAACATGGATCCATCATGCCTTGTTACCACTGTGCAGGATGGTGGTGGTGTAATGGTGTGGGGGATGTTTTCTTGGCACACTTTAGGCCCCTTAGTGCCAATTGGGCATCGTTTAAATGCCACGGCCAACCTGACCATGTCCATCCCTTTATGGCCACCATGTACCCATCCTCTGATGGCTACTTCCAGCAGGATAATGCACCGTGTCACAAAGCTCGAATCATTTCAAATTGGTTTCTTGAACACGACAATGAGTTCACTGTACTAAAATGGCCCCCACAGTCACCAGATCTCAACCCAATAGAGCGTCTTTGGGATGTGGTGGAACGGGAGCTTCGTGCCCTGGATGTGCATCCCACAAATCTCCATCAACTGGAAGATGCTATCCTATAATATGGGCCAACATTTCTAAAGAATGCGTTCAGCACCTTGTTGAATCAATGCCACGTAGAATTAAGGCAGTTCTGAAGGTCCTAAGTAGGGTTGCCACCCATCCCATAAAATATGGGATTGTCCCATATTGAAAGATGAAATGATGGTGGGTCATGGACAGTTTGTCCCAAATTTAAGCTGGTATTTAAGCTGGTCTGATGGCGTCATTTAAGATAATTAATTTAAACTTGATATTCGTTTCAAAATTGTGCCTATGGTGGGTATGGGACCATCGGAAAAGTGCACAATTTCGCTAAAATGTGCTAAAACTGTGGAAGGTGTGGTAAGGGACCGTCTTAAAACTTTTTATAGATATTAGGCCGCTATATTATAAGCATAAAAACATAACTAGATGAATTACCTAATCATTTATTCCACCAAACCCCCTTCAAGTGTGTTACCTTTCCTACTACGTCATCTTTTATTTGTCACAGCAAAACAGGTGTTGTGTAACTCACACAGAGGGGCTCTCTACTTCTATAACGCTGTTAGAGGGATTTGAGTGAGAAATAGCATTAGAGCGTCTCTGAAGCACATTACAGCTACTGGATGCCTGTTCCTTCTGGAACTTTGCTTGCTCTTTACTTAAGTTCTGAATTAATTCATCTGGGGGGAATGAGCATGTAGCCTTCATCTTTGTGCCTAAATTAACGTGACCCACATTTACTTTATCGCCAAGAACAACAAACTCCCCCTCTCCCGACTGAGAATATTGTCATTGCCACGGCACCTAGCTAAGTGCAGCTAAGCTACCAAAACTGAGGAGCTTAGTGTTGATTCTATACTTAAGGGCAAACCATCAAAGCTAATTATAGAATTGATTCATTAATTGTCCATGGTTTCATTTAAAATGTAAATATGTCAGTGCACATTTAGCATTTACCTTAACAGCATTTTCTTCACAGCAGCCAATTAGAAATAGCTATAAATACATTTCATTTGTAAGCAAGTATGGGTAATTTCTGTAGGAATATATGCAGCTTATTTTCTTTAATCTTTTTTTATGTTTGAACCACTGAGACGATTCTCTCTTGAGTGTATTTGAAGTAGTCTTTTTTCTGTGGAGTTTCAATCATTCTTTTCTGCTGTTTTTCTCTTTTTCTAATAAATTCAAAATGCCTGAGAGTTTTTGAATTGTGGAACAAAGATGGCCAGAAATCAGTGAGTCTCTGTGCCTTTTTTATGAGTATTTGTTTGTGATTGATAGTGTTTGAATGCGTGCTGACACAGGCTTTTCTTTCTGTGCACACAAATGCAAACTCACCGAAACAATCCCCAAATTTCCCAACCTTAATTATTTGTACTAACTGAGAAAACTGTTGAAATTATGTGAATGAACATGTACTGTAAATGAGTATTCATTGTTTAAATATGTGACAAGTGGAATAAGGTGAAGTTGCAAATCTTACTTGATTCTGTTTTTCCAAGTTGTCCATTGTATTGATCTTGTTGATTTAATGTCACAATGTCACAAAAATCAAATCATGTTGATTTTAAGTTTATGTAATGTTCTCATCTCCTTGTGTGATTTTCTGCTTTTTTGTCATCTGTCTTTCTCTGCAGGATGTGCAAATTGTGAGTACAGATGAGAATCAGGTATTCCTGGCTCTGCAGGAATGGTATCAGACCGACACGTACAACCTCTACCAGTCAGATCCACAGGGAGTCCATTACTCCATTGTGCTGGAGAACGTCCGCAGCACCAAACAGCCTGAAGAGAATGTCCTCATCGACATCTTAGAGGTCAACACAACACCTCTGTTATATAAGGCCATGACCGTGGCACCGCAGCCTTAACTTCCAAGTTTTTAGTAATGTTTTAAAAATGGTTCAGCTGGACCGAGCAGTGGCAAAGTTGACATGACTGTAAGCAAGAGAAGATGTATTCACTTGAGAAGTTTAAGGAGCTCAGAGCAGTTTGATAAAGAACTTTATCTAACACCCCAGCCTCTTACTTACTCACTCCCCAAACACACACACACACACTTTTAAACTTACTGTTCATGAACACAAAACGTTCTATGCACTTGCATGTGTGTGGGTGTTGATATGTGGGGATGTGAATGTTTATGCTCTCTAGTAACTCGATCTAATGCATATTCACCAGCTTATTATTCATAGCCAGTAGCATGCTTAAATACATAAGTGATTCTAGGAAAACTGATGTTCATACTGTAGCAAGTTTTTGGAATAAGATACAGATTTTGCTGTTTTGGAAGGAAATGGGTACTTTAATTCACCAAAGTGGCATTCAACTGATCACAAACAGTCAGGACATTACTGATGTAAAAAACGGCACCATCACTATTTGAAAAAGTAATTTTTGATCAAATCTAGACAGACTACATTTCCAGCAGCCGTCACTCCAACATCTTATCCTTGAGTAATCATTTTAAATTGCTATGGTACTTAAAAAAACACATATCAAACACAGCTGAAAGCTATTTGGTTCGTTAAATGAAGCTTAACATTGTCTATGTGTTTGTTTTTGAGTTGCCACAATATGCAATAGACTGGCATGTCTTAAGGTGCAGGCCTTATGGGAAGAATTGCAAAGAAAAAGACACTTTTGAAACAGAAAAACAAAAAGAAAAGGATTGAGTGGGCAAAGAAACTCAGACATTGGACAACAGATCATTGGAAAGAGTGTTTTGGATCTTAACCTCAATGAGCTTTTGTGGGATCAGCTAGACTGTAAGGTGTGTGAGAAGTACCTGACAAGACAGTCACATCTATGGCAAGTGCTACATGAAGTGTGTGGTGAAATGTCACTTGAGTATCTGGACAAATTGACAGCTAGAATGCCAAGGATCTGCAAAGCTGTCATTTCTGCATGTGGAGGAACTCTTTGAAGTAGTTTAAGAAGTTCTGAAAAAAAAACCTAATTGTAATAGTAATTATTCACATTATTAATGTCCTGACTATACATTGTGACCAGTTGAATGCCACTTTAGTGAATAAAAGTGCCAATTTCTTTTCATAAGAGCAAAATCTGTACATTATTCAAAACGTTTGGCCGTCAGTGTATATTTTGATCATAAATATAAACATTGCCATAGGCTTGTTTTTAACACTAAACACAAGCTTTTAAAAATGGAAAGAGCAGCACCTATATATCAATTTTATTCTTTAACAGGTGATAAATGGAATACTTACAAATTGCATCTGTTTGAAACATACCGTGTAATGTTTTTTATTTTAAATTTGTTTTGTTTTTATTTAGAATATAAACGTCCCTGGGGGATGGAAAATTAGTGAAAAATCCCACAGACTTCCATTAATAAGGTCTCCACAAATATCTGGAATCAGGATGTCATAGAGACTTAGTCTCTTTTGACTTGGGCTATTAAGCAACTAATTATTAATGACCTAGCAACTACCTAGGAATGCCTTAGCTGCGTTCTAGTAATCACACAAAATGCCCTGAAATTACATACAATTTTAAAGTATAAAAATGTAATTTAGTTTTTTTACTTAGCCTATTCATTTAGTCATTGTTGTTGAGAATCCATAAGAATGTTGACGAAATGCAAGATTAAGATTATTTAAAAACAACGGGTCAATAATCACCTGATCATAACAGTAGGCATTATTAGTTTATGCTTGTATTTTTCAGGTTCGTGGGATTAAGGGAGTTTTCTTGGCAAATCAAAAAGTAAATGGAAAGGTGATGACTCTCATCACTTACAACAAAGGCAGAGACTGGGAACCCCTGGCCCCACCCACAGCTGATATGAATGGCAAACCAGTAAATTGCATGCAGGTAAAATATCTGCTCAAAATCATGACATCATTCCATTATTCAAACTTTCATCCCAATGCTCCAACCAGTGTTTTGTTTTAAACCACATTTTACTTTAGTCCAATCCTTGCACCCATTTTATTAGTAATACTATCTGGTGTGCTGGGCTAAGGTTGAGAAATTGAAATATAAAATGAAAATTAAACAGAGTATCACTTTTATCAGTTTTTGTTTAACATGGATTTCAACAAATGCATTATTTATTTAGAATATTTTATCATGCACACAAATGCAATTATATTGCAAACACCACATTTTTAATAGATATACACTGATTTAACTGTGCAGCTACTGTTCTGTCACTTACCATGACATATTGCCACCAATTTTAGTTCAATGCATTGCCACACCAACAAAATCATGACTTTATTTCTCAGCTCAGCCTCAGTACTATTCTGCCCTACAAAGCAAAAAGGCAGTAACTACGCAGAGTGCAGAACTGAGAAAAATGACTTTAAAGTTATCCTGTCATCCAGCCTAAGTAGTTGTAGGTAGATTATTAGACATGTGGCTGTTTTGTTACTTTATATTAGCTTATTCTTTGTACATATCAATCCTCATATTTAATTTGATATTTTACCACTATTTTGCAGTTAATGTATTCTTGCTTTGTATTACTTACCAAAAACGTGGCACCATACCAAGGAAAAAGGCAGTAACTACAGATTCTCCAAAAACAATTTTGCCACAACTTGGGCTCTGGGTGTGTTAGATACACTGTATTTGAAATAATTGGAACCATTTGTTTTCCTGAACATGGATATACCAAACCCAAACTAATTTGACCATTTTAGGTCAATATTTTCCACCCGGAAGCTGTTCTGATGCTGAAACGGCTGCTTAAAGTCTCACATTGCTAAGCTGTATCAAGGCCCAAATTGGGACAATTTATTTTGAATAGGACCACATGCTTTTCTAGTTATTGAATATTTTTCCACTGCTGGTTGGATTATAACTTTGTAACATGAACAACAAAATGATGACATGGCATCGGCGATGATGTGAAGTTACAGAGAATAAAGTTACAGCTAGGAGCAGGGAGGATCAGGGGCAGGTAAGCAAAGCTATTTAAAACATTACCTGTCAATTAGCATAATGCTATCTGAATGGACCTTTGAGAGGAAGTGCCGCCCTGGTGGCTGACAGGTGTTTATATTGTGATAGCCTAGCCTCTAAATGTTTAATTTGTCACTGTTACCATTCTCCGGGTATTTTCTTTTCAATGCCAGTTCGACCATCTTCTTTCCCCAGCTTTGTGCCATCTCAAACAAAATTTGTGTGAAGTTAGAAGGGTGAAATCGCAAATGTTAAAACCGTCCCGTGAGGATGCCGCGAAGTCAGCTGTGTGTGTTCACCATGTAAACAGTACCTTCACTGCGCAGCAACACGGTTATTTTTTGTTAGGTAAAACATAACAAGAATACTGCAATGGATGTTACTGTACTCATGCTTTGTTTCACTAGGGCTTTTTGCAGTTACTGTACAAACGACTACCATTTTTCTCCAAAACGACACACATTTGAGATAAGATGTTTTGTCACATAACAAAGGATGCCTTGAATGTCATGAAAATGATAATAACTCATTTTTGACCAAAAATGCAGTTACTGCCTTTTTGTTTTGTAGGGCAGTATTCATTATACTTCTACACACATAGATCCAGCCCACACATGGCTTTTCTTCCTGTTCAGGATGAATGTATCACTGTTTACTACCATGACCTTAGATACAAACTTGAGGTTATTAATATGACTCATTTGCCACTGTTTGTGGGAAGTGCGGGACCTGGCTCTGTCAAAATAAGAAAAACTCTGAGTCATCAATCCATGCACACATTTACACTGATAAGCCACAACATTAAAACCACCTGCCTAATATTGTGTAGCTCCCCCCTCATGCCACCAAAACAGCCCCAACCCACAGATATTCTTCTTACCACAACTGTGTAGCGTGGTTATCTGAGTTACCGTAGACTTTGTCAGTTTGAACCAGTCTGGCCATTCTCTGTTGACCTCTCTCATCAACAAGGCATTACCGTCCACAGAACTGCCGCTCATCTGGATGTTTTTTGTTTTTGGCACCATTCTGAGTAAATTCTAGAGACTGTTGTGTGTGAAAATCCCAGGAGATCAGCAGTTACAGAAATACTCAAACCAGGCCATCTGGCACTAACAATCATCAATGCGATATCTAATCATGTGGCAGCAGTGCAGTGCATAATATCATGCAGATACGGGTCAGGAGTTCAGTTAATGCTCACATCAACTATCAAAATGGTTAAAAAATGTGATCCCAGTGATTTGGACAGTGGCATGATTGTTGGTGCCAGACAGGCTGGTTTGAGTATTTCTGGAGCTGGTGATCTCCGTGATCAGCAGTGGTGAGAAGAATAGCATCTCAGAATGCTATTCTGAGATGCAGGTTGGTGCTGTTTTGGTGGCACAAGGGGGACACGAGGGGTGGTTTTAATGTTGTGGCTGATCGGTGTATAAACACACTGTATGTCCACAGGGTTTACCCTTTACCCACACACACACACACACACACAGATGATATAGATGTGTATATATATATATATATATTGGCACCACATATATATATATATATATATGTGTTTCTGGCAGAGACAAGTCTAGATACGAGTCAAAAGGACATTTATCGACTATTCTCTCCTCTTTTGTCTGTCTACTCTACTCACATCTTCATCTCTCAGCCCTATCTCTGACATGTCTTTTTTCTTATTCTCTTTTACTCCTCACTTATTGACACTCCCTCCACCTTCAGCACTTTTTTTTTTTTTTTTACTTTCTGCAAATCTCCCATGTCATTTTTTGGCAATATCTTCTGCTTTTTATTATCACCACTTGGTGCCTGAAATGTATAGTAGTGAGAAATTTCAAAATAAATCTCTTCATGTCCTATTGTGTTTATAATGCAGGCACAAACTCAATTACATTCTCACAGCACTTGAGTTTAACGTGTTAATGTGTTTGTCTTGTCTGAAATTGTTTTATTATTTAGTAAATTAAGTCTTTAGCTTTATGTTACTGCAATGCTTCATTCTTTATTCTTTAATGCTGGACATTATTTAGTACTTAGTCCACAATCTGGATTCTGACTCAGTTTGTGATTTCTACAGTAAGAAGCTCATAATTTAAAACCACTTAATACTAAGTTCACATACATCTACAAATACTAATTGGTGGTGAAGCTATTGGGTAGTGAAATGAAAATGAATTTGTCTTTCATAATCTCAGTGTCTCTCCCTTACACATATATATACTGAAACATATATTTTTTTCTTTTATCTGTCTTTTCCTTTCTCTAGCCTGACTGTAACCTTAATCTCCATTTGCGATGGGCTGACAACCCGTACGTGTCTGGTACGGTCCACACTAAAGATTCTGCCCCAGGCCTCATAATGGGTGCAGGTCAGTCTCCATGACAACTATGCATTGGTATTTTCCCCAAAGAGGTAGATAAAATGAAGCTTTGCACTAAAACTAATTTATTGGAACACCAGATTTCTTCTTAACTTTTCAAATATAATTTCCGGTATAATTCTAATATGCATGTAAATCGGCAGCATGCATGGGGAAATTATGTTAGTAGGTACAAAGCAGACTACCTTACATTAATTAGGACAGGAAAGGAAAGGAAAGGAAAGGAAAGGAAAGGAAAGGAAAGGAAAGGAAAAGAAAAATAATGACTTAAAAGCATTCATTGGGGAATCGGGATGTGATGTATCAAATGGGAAATATAAAACCTAAACCTTGATTTTTCCATTTATGAGTGGCTCATCCATTGAGCCTACACTGTTGCTCAAAAGGAGGCAGACACATATATATGAAATATTAGATTTGTATTACTACAGGGGGAATTGAGGAAGACAATACATTAATGTTCTTGAAGGCTAGAGCTATTGTCTCACTGGCAGTTCACAAGGTCATAAAGTATGCCTATTCACTCAGAGATTCAAACATGACAAACATACAGTGGAATCACCTCAAAGACAAAAGGACTCTTCAGTTTTTTAAAAAAAAAGTTGCCAACACATGATTGTGATTTGCTTTCTCTTCAAAATAAATGTATGTGCACATCTGTGCAAGCATACAGCAGATTTTGAACATCTCCATAGTCCGCATTGAGTGTCTCCATCAAAATGCAGCATTCTCTTGCTGTTAGTGCTCAATCCCTCTGTAAAATCCAACTTATGTTCAGCTCTAACTATTTCTCAGCTCAGTAAGCTTTTGATCCAGCTCAGGAATGATACCCTCCAGTTTCCTCATACTTTCATTCTTTTTATATATAAGTCTCTCCTTCCTTCTCCTCCATCTCTCTCAAAATCAAACAGAGTGAGGGAATTGCTGCTTCATCTCAAGTTAAAAATTAAAGAATTGAAACGATTCTCTCTCTCAGTCTGAATGTTTATTTGATCATCTTTATGTGTGTATCTCCTCTTCAGGTAACCTTGGGTCTCAGCTGGTTGAATATAAAGAGGAGATGTACATCACCTCAGATTGTGGCAAGACCTGGAGACAGGTGAAAGCAAACAAAATACCACAAACTGATTTAACCCTTGAGCGGTCTTAATGATCAACTCCCAATGTTGATTTCATCTGGTCAAATTGACATATCTTGTTAAATCACAGTTCAACAGTCACAATTTGAAATTTTTTCCCCGAACAACTGTTCTATCATCATTAACTAACTTTTCACTAATTTGCAAGTGCGTGTGTCTTTGTGTGCGGGTTTGGGTAGTTTATGAGGACATTATTTAGGTTACAAACTGGTAATTACAAGAGTATTATGCTATAAATGTGGTTTATGAGGGCATTTCCAGTGTCCCCATAATTCAAATCGTTTAAAAAACATATTAAACAATGTTTTTTTTTTTTAAATGTACAGATGCATAAAGTTTTTTGTGAGGGTTAGGTTTAGGGTTAGGGTTAGGGGATAATATCTATAGTTCGTACAGTATAAAAATCATTATGTCTATGGAGAGTCCTCATAAGGATAGCTGCCCCAATGTGTGTGTGTGTGTGTGTGTGTGTGTGTGTGTGTGTGTGTGTGTGTGTGTGTGTGTGTGTGTGTGTGTTTGTACTTGTGGTTTTTTCAGGTTGAGTCAGTTTATTAAATATTATTTATTGACTTTTCTACCATTTTACAACTTTCTCATAAGTCTTTACACCTATGAAATGGGTCAAATTGATCCGGAGGACATTTTTAGGTACTTTTTATGGTTCTTATGGTCAAGTCATTCGACATCTCACTATGGGGCACGCCTCTTTTGTGGTCATCCATGAAGCCCTGGCTGCTTGCCGGTACACCAGGGAAGCCCTGCTCCTTCCCAAAATAATCAGTAGCACTGGCCCAAAATGGCATCCTACATCTCTTCACTCATGGCATCCACTGCGAGCCCTTTTTCAGTGCACTTACGGTTCATAGATTTGGCTGGATTCAACTGTCTAAGGACACTCAGTTAAGGACATCGAGCCAAAGTGAACCAAGTCATACTGAGAAATTAAAAACTTTATAAAAAAAAAAAAAAAAAAAGAAATTCACTTACCAGTTGAACATTGCTTCCCCAAGGCCTGGCCAGATCAAGCTGCCATCTCGCCATTGCTCAGGAGTGTACAGATTTTCTATTTCATCTAGAGATTTGCAAGGTATGTGTCCAGCTTGCCTGAGCTTTTAGCATGCCAGGGCAGCATTATTGACACGATCACTTGTAGAGATTGCAGTAGACTCTCATCAGTCAGATCAGTCAAACGAATAGAGTGCTGTCACACACACTTATCCCCTGTGTGGATTAGTCAAAAGCAAAGAGCTCTGCTGTCTCGCCACTGCCCAGGAGTGTGCAGAGTTTCTATTTCATCTATAGATCTGCACGGTATGTGTCCAGCTTGCCTATGCGTCGAGCATGCCATGGCAGCAATATTGACACGTATCTCTTGAAGAGATTGCAGTATACTCTCTCCAGGAATCCTACACAGGAGAGCGTGGTTTGTCCCCCACCTCCGAGGTGGAGTTGGGCTGACCAGCTTACTTCTTCGGCTGAGTTCGGGGACCCTGTTGACTTCATTATGGAGATCAAACAGTTCCCAGGAGTCTCACCAGACGAGGACTTGCTATTACTGCTTCGGGAGGGCTTTTGGACAAAGACGATGATGTCGACATCAAGGAGCCACGTGGTGCAACCTGGAAACCCTACCGGGTAAGACTTGATGGTAAATTCCTCCTCCCCACCACCCTGTAGCTCATCAAACCCTCCCACCTTTCCAGGATTATATGGAGGATCTGATGAAGTATTGGCAGAAACTGCTGTCATCAAATGTCCCGGTGTACAGCTTCTCCTTGCTTGACATAGTGGGTATGGAGGAAAGAGGCTGGTCTCATATGCCGCAGATGGAAGCATCTTTGGTGAGCCATCTGGATCCAAGATCAGCATTCGGTTTATCCTCTGTTGCCCCTAAGCTTCCTCACAAATTGGATTGCTTCTCAGCGATTTTTGAGAAACTTCAAGTCTTCAGCGCAGACGGAGCGGGCTACCAAAGCAGTCTCTCTGCTTTTAGCCTAAATTACGAGTTGAATGAAGATATGTCTGTTGCTCTGTCAAAGGGCAATGACATCACAGAGCTATGGACAGAGATTCGCACAGTGACGGATCTCATATTATACTAATTGTGTTGCTTTGAACTTTGGGTCTTATGGTGGTGGGTAAGAGAGGCTTGTAGTTGAATCTGTCAACAATGGTGGAGAAAGATAAAGGACACTTTCTTGACCAGCCAATGGACCCGAAATGCTTATTAGCCAATGGACCCGAAATGCTTATTTGGTCCAGCAGTTTTGGCGATGCAATAGCATTTTGACGTGAAAAGGAAAGAGCAAGAGGCTTTTAGAACTTCTATCACACACTATAGAATTCTGTCACACACACACACTTATCACCTGTGTTAATCAACCAAATGCATAGAGTGCTGTGACACACACTTATCCCCTGTGTTGATCAGTAAAACGCATAGAGTGCTGTCACACACACTTATCCCCTGTGTTGATCAGTCAAACACATAGAGCACGGTCACACATTTATCTTCTGTGTGGATCAGCCAACGCACAGGGTGCTGTCTCACACACTTATCCACTGTGTTGATCAGTCAAACACATAAAGTACTGTCACACACACACACTTATCACCTGTGTGGATCAGTCAAATACATAGAGTGTTGTCACAGACACTTATCGCCTGTGTTGATCAGTGTCCGCCCCAGTTTAGGCCTCAGATTTCTAAACAACTATCAGAGAAAATACAATTCCGAATGTTGACACACAAATCCCTGCTTCATTCTGTACAGAGTGTGATTATTTTACTTCACAGGATTTTATAATGAAAACAAAGAAGAGTTTTTTAACCCCAACACAGTCTGTTATGTTTATATTTTATACTGTTTATATACATATTGTTTATATGTTTATATTATAACTATTATATGTGAGCCTGTGGCACCTACCCCAGCGCAGGGACCTCCTCTCTGTAGCGGGTGAGACAATATTCCATCCACATGCACAGAAATAGAACCTCAGGGTTTGGCCCATGAGAGGTCTAATTTAAGTGCTCTCGGCTTGCTCAAAATGTGATTTTCACTTTCAAAGTGCCACAGCAAGCTCCCCCAGTTCTCTGTAGGAGATGGAGTGGAAAACATTTGAAAAATGGTGTCAGGGAAAACAGATAGTCCCTTTTTTCCAACAGTTCTAGATATTCTCATATTCTGTCATTAGTAGGATCATGAAAGATGTACGCCGCCAAAAAAGCGATATAAACATTGTCTCGTAAGACAACGTTGTTACTAGCCTTGACCACTATTAGGTGTGTCAGTGAACTTTACTCTCGGTTAACCCTGTATGTCTCAGGTTCAAGCAAACATTTTCCAGGGTCAGGTTACACCCTAATATGTCGGTTGTTCCCAAGGTGATTAAACCTGGTTATGTTATGCAAAGAGATGAAAATCCCAGTTTTTACCCTCCTGCTTTTGCTTCGCCAGAGGCATTGAAAGCATACAGTATGTGAGTAAAACACAAAGCTTTGGACAGTCCGAGAATCTCTTTGTGTGATTTGCAAACCCAGTGAGGGGTAACACATTGTCAAAACAATTACTTTCTCTCTGGATAGTAGAAGCCATTAAATTGGCTTTCTCAGTAAAGGGACAGCCATTATCAGGGGGTGTGAGAGCCCATTCCAGGAGGAGAATGGCTGCTTCTTGGGCTCTATTTTAAAGAACCTCAATGGAGGATGTCTGTGTGGCAGCCGATTGGGCTGCCTGGCACACATTCATAAGGTTCTATAAACCGGATATGGTAGGTCTGCTCTGATGACAGAATGTATGTGTGTTTTCTATATCCCATAGTGAGATGTCGAACAAGTCGACCGAAAGATAACTTTGGGTTACGGTTGTAACCTTGGTTCTCTGAGGGAGATGAGTGTGAAAGGGCCCAATTTTCATCCGCTTGGAAGAGCTGTAACGGATGCCATTTTGGGCCAGTGCAACTGTTTTTATGAGGAAGGGGTGGGGCTTGCCAGCAGAATGTTTGGCATGATTGCACAGGGCTTCATGGATGACCAAGCAAGAAACGTGTACCATAGTGATATGTCTCTCTCATCTCCCTCAGAGAACCAAGGTTACAACCGTAACCCAAAGATTAGGGTTAGGTAAAAAATTTACATTGGCAAATTCTGATTATGTCTGTGGAGGAAACCAATAAGTTTCAGGCTGAAAAGTTAAAATTGGTGTAAATTGGTGCTAATAGTTTAAACACGTCAAATTGACCCTTAAGTCCATTCAAGGGCTAAAGGAATAGTTCACCCAAAAGTGAAAATTGTCATTATTTGCTCACCGTAATGTCGCTCCAATTTGTTTTTTTACATTTTGCTAACCCTAGCCTAAAATTTTAAAGACTTTACAGGGTTTATTTGCCATATAATGAAAGTGAATAGTGACTCCAATAATTTAATTTGTATTTTTAATGCCAACCATTTACAAACTCTTTAATTTTCTCTTTGAATGCAAATGTATTTGCCTCTTTTCCATTCTGTCATGTGACACCCTTTCGTTTGCTGCCATTTTGCTGGATCGTTCCTGTCTCTCATTTCATTTTTTTTTTGCTAATGACAGCAAATTGTGATGATGATAATTATGATTATATATGTTCAATGTAAGATCCGTCAAACTGTTTTTTTCTTACTTAATTTGTTCTCTCAAGGTATTTGAGGAAGAACATCACATTCTCTATCTGGATCATGGTGGTGTCATTGTGGCCATTAAGGACACCTCAATCCCTTTAAAAATACTGAAGTAAGATCATTTTCTTTCTTTGATATAATCGCTGAGCATGCATGACTTGTGTGTAACTTTTAACTAATTGAATAACTTTAACATAATTTCTAGCTTTTATGTCCATTCAAAGGCTCAGCTAAACACAGATTTGCTCAGGAGATGGATGATAAAGAGTGACAGAAGAAACTTTAAAAAGAGAGATTGGGGCAATGAAAAGTAGTAAACACTAAAGAGGGGCAGACTAGCATAAAAATAACAGTTCAAGACTTTCTCTCCCTGGCTTTTGCTGACCTGATTGTGCTGGTAATCCTTTGGGTGAGAGGTTTAAGAACCCCATTTGGCTTTGGAGAGCTCTTCAGACCACCCCAAGTTCTCAAGCAGCCCAAATATCTTTCTCTGCACTCAGCCAACCCTTTACCCATATAATAGAAAGGGATTCACATGCTAGATATAATGTGCACCTTCCGCAAATGTACATAAAGGAGAACTTATAAAGATTAAAGAGGGACTCTTTACCATCGCTGACTTAAGCCTTGAAGTCTTACACCAGCATTAAAGTGTTGGCAGCACAAACACTGCTTCTGTCAGGATAAGACTTGGAGTTTGTAGGGCTTAGAGTGGAAGTGCTTGTAACCTACAAACTCTTAATCACTGTGAGAATCAACGGTGATTGTGTAATTTGCCATGTCAGTATATTTAAAATTTTTGTTAACAGAGAAAGGGTATCACTGAAACAGAGAGAATGGAATACAATATATATTATAAAACATTTTGAACTATGTTTGGATACCCAACCTTGACTCACCTACTCTGAAACACAACCAGTTATTTTTCTTGAGCAGCATGTGAACAAATAAAACAACACCTGAACAAAAGATTTCTTTATATAAATATATATTTATTTATTTATTTATATATATTCAGTTAAAGTTAAAAGTTTACATACACCTTAGCCAAATACATTTAAATTCAGTTCCCTATCTGTCACTCACTCGATGTTGTGTCGAGTGAGTGACAGATAGTGACACACACAAAGGCTGTGCTGAGTAAACACCCCTGGGTGCTTCAATAGCTGAGCAGAATTTCTTATATATATATATATATATACACTCACCTAAAGGATTATTAGGAACACCATACTAATACTGTGTTTGACCCCCTTTCGCCTTCAGAACTGCCTTAATTCTACGTGGCGTTGATTCAACAAGGTGCTGAAAGCATTCTTTAGAAATGTTGGCCCATATTGATAGGATAGCATCTTGCAGTTGATGGCGATTTGTGGGATGCACATCCAGGGCACGAAGCTCCCGTTCCACCACATCCCAAAGATGCTCTATTGGGATGAGATCTGGTGATTGTGGGGGCCATTTTAGTACAGTGAACTCATTGTCATGTTCAAGAAACCAATTTGAAATGATTCAAGCTTTGTGACATGGTGCATTATCCTGCTGGAAGTAGCCATCAGAGGATGGGTACATGGTGGCCATAAAGGGATGGACATGGTCAGAAACAATGCTCAGGTAGGCCGTGGCATTTAAACGATGCCCATTGGCACTAAGGGGCCTAAAGTGTGCCAAGAAAACATCCCCCACACCATTACACCACCACCACCAGCCTGCACAGTGGTAACAAGGCATGATGGATCCATGTTCTCATTCTGTTTACGCCAAATTCTGACTCTACCATCTGAATGTCTCAACAGAAATCGAGACTCATCAGACCAGGCAACATTTTTCCAGTCTTCAACTGTCCAATTTTGGTGAGCTCTTGCAAATTGTAGCCTCTTTTTCCTATTTGTAGTGGAGATGAGTGGTACCCGGTGGGGTCTTCTGCTGTTGTAACCCATCCGCCTCAAGGTTGTGCATGTTGTGGCTTCACAAATGCTTTGCTGCATACCTTGGTTGTAACGAGTGGTTATTTCAGGCAAAGTTGCTCTTCTATCAGCTTGAATCAGTCGGCCCATTCTCCTCTGACCTCTAGCATCAACAAGGCATTTTCGCCCACAGGACTGCCGCATACTGGATGTTTTTCCCTTTTCACACCATTCTTTGTAAACCCTAGAAATGGTTGTGCATGAAAATCCCAGTAACTGAGCAGATTGTGAAATACTCAGACCGGCCAATCTGGCACCAACAACCATGCCACGCTCAAAATTGCTTAAATCACCTTTCTTTCCCATTCTGACATTCAGTTTGGAGTTCAGGAGATTGTCTTGACCAGGACCACACCCCTAAATGCATTGAAGCAACTGCCATGTGATTGGTTGATTAGATAATTGCATTATTGAGAAATTGAACAGGTGTTCCTAATAATCCTTTAGGTGTGTGTGTATATATATATATATATATGAAGGATGCATATCGCTCTGTCCCACGTGCAGCTTTGGGTCTCTCTGATCACTGTCTGGTTCATCTTCTCCCGACCTACAGGCAGAAATTAAAATCAACCAAGCCAGTTGTAAGGACTATAAGGAGATGGACTATTGAAGCAGAGCTGGAACTACAAGCCTGCTTTGACTGCACTGATTGGAGTGTTTTTGAAGCTGCAGCTACAGACCTGGACGAGCTCACAGATACTGTTACATCATACATCAGTTTCTGTGAGGATATGTGCATCCCTACTAGGACATTTTTGTCATTCAACAATGATAAACCATGGTTCACAGGAAAACTCAGACAGCTTCGTCATGCCAAAGAGGAGGCTTACAGGGGTGGGGATAGAGTCTTGTATAATCAGGCCAGGAACACACTGAATAGGGAAATCAGAGTGGCTAAAAGAAGCTACTCTGAGAAGCTGAAAAACAAGTTTTCAGCTAACGACCCAGCATCAGTGTGGAGTGGCCTGAAACAACTTACTAATTACAGGACTCCTACCCCCAACCCTGTGGCGGACCAACGACTGGCTGACGACCTGAATGTGTTTTACTGCAGATTTGAAAGGCCCGATTTCACACCCCACATGCACTCGGACCTTCATTTCACACAACCATTAACACCTCCTGCAACCCCCCTCCTCCCCCTCCTGCTACACTACCTGCACTAAAGATCTGTGAGGACGATGTGTGCCGTGTCTTTCGGAAGCAAAGGACAAGGAAGGCTCCAGGACCAGATGGCATCTCACCAGCTTGCCTTCGTTCCTGTGCTAACCAACTGGCCCCCATCTTCACTCAGATCTTCAATAGATCACTGGAGCAATGTGAAGTCCCATGCTGCTTCAAACGCTCAGTCATTATCCCCGTCCCTAAGAAACCAAAAATCACAGGACTTAATGACTACAGACCTGTCGCCCTGACATCTGTGGTCATGAAGTCATTTGAGAGACTGGTGTTGGCCCACCTGAAGGACATCACTGGACCCTTTCTGGACCCCCTTCAATTTGCTTATCGAGCAAACAGGTCTGTGGATGATGCAGTCAACATGGGTTTGCATCATATCCTGCAACATCTGGACAGACCGGGGACATACGCAAGGATCCTTTTGTGGACTTCAGCTCGGCTTTCAACACAATCATACCAGATATACTCCGGACTAAGTTAAACCAACTCCCTGTTCCCACCTCTACCTGTCAGTGGATTACCAGCTTTCTGACGGACAGGCAGCAGCTTGTGAGGCAGGGAAAATTCACTTCCACCACCTGTACCATCAGCACTGGTGCCCCCAGGGATGTGTGCTCTCCCCACTACTCTTCTCCCTGTACACCAATGACTGCACCACCAAGGACCACTCTGTCAAGCTCCTGAAGTTTGCAGACGACACCACTGTCATCGGCCTCATCCGAGATGATGATGAGTCTGCGTATAGAAAGGAGGTTGAACGGCTGGCTGTCTGGTGCAGTCAAAACAACCTGGAGCTGAACACGCTCAAAACAGTGGAGATGATTGTGGACTTTAGGAGGAACACCCCAACATTGTCCCCCTCACCATTCTAAACAGCACTGTGTCAGCAGTGGAGTCATTCAGGTTCCTGGGCACTACCATCTCACAGGACCTGAAGTGGGAGATACACATCGACTCCATTGTGAAAAAGGCCCAGCAGAGGTTGTACTTCCTTCGCCAGCTGAGGAAGTTCAACCTGCCACCAGTGCTGCTGAAACAGTTCTACTCAGCGGTCATTGAGTCTGTCCTCTGCACTTCAGTAACTGTCTGGTTTGGTGCAGCCACGAAATTAGACATCAGAAGACTACAAAGGACAGTTCGGTCTGCTGAGAGGATTATTGGTTGCCCCTGCCCTCCCTTCAAGAACTATACACTTCCAGAGTGAGGAAAAAGGCTGGTAAAATCACTCTGGACCCCACTCACCCTGCCCACTACCTTTTTGAACTGTTGCCTTCTGGCCGGCGCTTCAGAGCACTGAGCACCAGAACCGTCAGACACAGGAACAGTTTTTTCCCTCAGGCCATCCATCTAATGAACAGTTAAATTACCCCCATTGAGCAATAATTATGTGCAATACACAGTTTAATTTTAATTTAAATTATATTATCCAACTTATCCACTTCTGCCATTACTTACATTGCTCTGTACATAATATACTGTTTTTTGTTCTTTATATACAGATTGTATTAGATTTGCACTTACGTGTGTGTATGTGGGTATGTATGAAGGTGAGTTTATGTACGTATATGTATAATTATTTATTTTGTGTTCTTTTTGTTTTTAATTACCTATGCCTTGCTGCTGTTTTTTTTTGGTATTGTTTGTATTGTTGTTGACTGGAAGCTCCTGTCACCTAGACAAATTCCTTGTATGTGTAAGCATACTTGGCAATAAAGCTGATTCTGATTCTGATTCTGATTCTGATATACACAAATAAAAGGGCAGATTTTCCTCTAAAAGAGTGGCACACTTTTTCAAGATGCCTCTTCGTTTGTGTGTTTTCCTGGTTGCAATCGTGTTACCTCTCCACTTCCCACGACCACTATCGCTTCTCTCATGTTGGGCACTCCCCACGCGGGGACAGCGCTTGTGGAAGGGTCATGCTCTCACTGCGAGGGAATGATTTTGGCAATGTTGCGGTTGCAGCTTTCTCTCGTAAGAGGGAAAGCCACTCCAGTGGTTCCCTACCCGCAGGTATGAGGTGGGGTCGGTTAGCACTGGGGGCGATTTGGGGACTTCAATGGGAGCTTCTCCATTGGAAAAACCCCCACGGAACCCTCGTTGCCCGATGATTGGTCTCCGGGCTCCGAGCGCCGCTTGCGGATATGCCCCGCCCCGCCTCACCCCGCCCCCGTACCTTTCTTCCCGGAAGCACATGATGACCTCACACAATTGCGGCAGGCACCTTTCACTGCCCAGACCCGGTTTGCGGGCTCATCCTCTCTCACTACCCTCAACAGTGGGGTGGCCAGGGGGTGCTTAGCGACTCCCCAGTTTGGTAAGGCAATTGTAGTGCTCCTGCACCCGCTGAGAGCTACCACCTGGTGGAGCCCTCCGAGTCTCCCGTCCAGGGCCTGTGGGTTTATGTTGTCACACACAATTGATCCTAAAGTGCCACTGAACAGGCCACCTCCGCCCTGCACGCCACAGCTTTCCTGCAAGTGAACTGCACAAGGATAATTCTGACCCGAGATTGATGCAGGAACTGTGCTCGGTGACCGATCTCGCCCTCCGAGCGATGATGGTCACAGCGTTGTCTCTCGGGCAGACGATGTCCACCTTAGTGGTCCAGGAGCGCCACCTTTGGACCAACATGGTTGAACCAAGTTGGCCTATTCGGCGGCACCATAGAGGATTTCGCCCAGCAATTCTCAGTGGTTAAAAGGCAGACGGGGACCATTCAACACATCCTGCCCTGGCACAATGCAATGTCTCGCGCCCACATCTGTTTGTCGCCAAGGGCATCCCCCTGCAGCAGCAACACTGGTTCTGCCACAGCACGCCCCAGTAGGCTGGCCCCGTGTGGAGCCACCCGCAGAAAGCCAATGCCACCTGTCTCATGGCTGGTCGCCAAGAACCCAAGAAGGCTTCAAAGTGTTCGGACAGCCCAGGAAGTAGGAGATCCACTGCACAGGAGCTGGTAAGAGCACCACTAAAACATTGTTTTCCTCCCCGTAGAAGGCCAGTTGGAAGTTTCTTATTTCACCGCATGCCCCATATTCTAAGAAAAGAGTGGTTTTCTCATTTCCTGGGCCTCACAGTCGGTGTCCCCGACCATCATTATTATGACCACCTTTCTCTTCTGGCAGGTGTGGCGCCACGGAGGCCGGCCTCCTGCCCCTGCGTGCCCAGCTGTGGCAAAATCCACCCCTGATGTGATGGTCTCCATGGGCTACGAGTACAAAAATCTTCCTCCCCCGTCCCAAGACTGTTCAGGGGAATGGTCACAAGGAGCCTTGGTGTCTCTAGACTCACCACAGCCACTACGGTGAGAGGCGAGAACTCCGTTGCTCTGTGCGTAGAGATCCCCTCCCTCCTGCAGAAGGATGCGATAGAGCCTGTCCCTCCAGCTGAGGTGAAGGGGTCTTACAGCCCCTACTTCATCGTACCCATAAAAGGCGGCGGGTGGCGACAAATCAGGCTTTGCTCAGACTCCCATCCAAGATGCTGATGCAGAAATGCATCTTAGCGAGCATTCGTCATCAAGGTTGGTTCATGGCGGTAGACCTGAAGGATGCGTACTTCCATACCTGTATGAGGTCCTCCCCTTTGTTCTGTCCCTGTCACCTTGCGCCTTCATGAAGGTTGCAGAGGCAGCCTTTGCCCCGTTAAGGGAAGGGGGCGTCCGCATTCTCATATCTCGACGACTGACTACATCTAGCTCACTCGTGGGACATGTTGTGTGCTCAGGCACCAGGTGCCGGCTGGGGCTTCGGGTCAACTGGGAAAAGAGCAAGCTCTCCCTGGTTCAGAGAATCTCTTTCTCAGTATGGAGTTAGATTCGGTCTCAATGACAGCGTGCCTCACCAACGAGCGCGCGCAGCCATTGTTGGACTGTTTGCGTACACTCAGACAGAATGCAATGGTCCCACTGAAATCCTTTCAGAGGCTCCTGGGGCATATGGCATCCTCAGCGACGGTTATGCCACTTGGGTTGATGCATATGAGACCACCTCAGCACTGGCCTCAGACCCGAGTCGAGAGACGAGCATGGCGCTACGGCATATATCGCGTTCTCGTCACGCAGGCTTGTCATCGTCTATTCAGCCCCTGGTCAGACCTAGCATTCCTACGGGCAGAAGTTCCCCTAGGCCAGGTCTCCAGGCATGTCGTGGTTACGACAGATGCTTCCCAGTGTGGCTAGGGCACCGGATGCAACAACCACACAGTCGCTGGCCCTTGGCACATGAACTACCTCGGGTTGTTGGCGGTACTACTTGCCCTGAGGAGGCTATTGATGTTGATCCGGGGCAAGCATGTGTTAGTCTGGATGGACAACACTTCGAATGTCACAAATCAAATCGAATGTCTCCTCCTCTGGAGTCAGCTGCGGCTTAAGTCGCTGCGAGCCACTCACATCCCGGGCCATCTCAACAGAGGATGCACTGTCACAGCAGGACACGCTCAGGGGAGAGTGGAGACTCCACCCTCAGGCGATCCAGCTGATCTGGAGTCAATGCAGTCACAGCAGGACACGCTCAGGGGAGAGTGGAGACTCAACCCGCAGGCGGTCCAGCTGATCTGGAGTCGATTCGGCCAAGCACAGGTAGACCTGATTGCTTCCCCAAAATCCTCCCACTGTCTGCTCTGGTACTCTATGACCAAGGCTCTCCTTGGCGCAGATGCCCTGGCACACAGAGGTGACGCAAGAATGCGTTTTCCCCCTGTGAACCTCATGCTCCTTGTGACAGCCCCATTCCCCTGAGGAAGGACCCTCTTTCTCAGGGACGGGGCACCATCTGGCACCCGCGACCGGACCTCTGGACTCTCCATGTCTGGCCCTTCATTGGGATGCGGAAGACTTAAGTGGCCTACCACCCATGGTGGTAGAAAAGGTCACTCAGCCCAGGGCCCCTTAACGAGGTGCCTGTTGACCTGAAGTGGTGTCTGTTCACTAAGTGCTGTTCTTCGCGATACAAATACCCCAGAAATGCGCAGTCAGATCAGTGCTTTCCTTTCTGCGGGAGAGCTGTCCCCCTTCACCTTGAATGTGTGTAGCCGTTACATCGGGACATCACGATGCAGTAGAATATCAGTATTTGGAGAAGCATGACTTGATCCTCTTGTTCCTGAGAGGTGCAAGGGGGTTAAACCCCCCCAGGTCGCGGTAACAACCGCAACCAGGAACTATACACAGACAGAAAGACATCTTTAAAAAGATGCTCTCCATCAATGCCACACATTTAGAGGAAAATATACTCATTTATTATTGGAATGTTTAATGTTTATATATAGTTTACCGTTCAAAAGTTTAGTCACTTACTCATTCTTTATTTTATTTTTAAAAAAAAATAATTAATAATCGTAACAACTATGGAATAATACAAATGGAAATATGGAAATTATGTTGTGACTAAAAAATCCCAAATAAATCAAAACTATGTTATATTTTATCATCTTCAAAGTGGCCACACTTTGCCTAGATTTTGCAGAAATGTACTCTTGGCATTTTGTCAACCAACTTCTTGATGTATCACCCTGGGATGCTATTTTAAACAGTATTGAAGGAGTTCCCATCTATATGCTGGGCACTTAGTGGCTGCTTTTTTTAATTATTCGGTCCAAGTCATCCATTTCAAAAACTTTTTTTTAAATACAATTTTAGTTTTGTAATTAAAAAAAATGATATGTTGGCACAATTATATTTTTGTCTACAAAACTAATTTCAAATATTTAAGCATACACCTTCAGTTCAAAATGTTTTTAAGATCATGAGAAACCTTGCCAGACAAGTGACCCCAAATTTTGAACAGTAGTATATATATATATATATATATATATATATATATATATATATATATATATATATACACACACATACACACATAAATATCTTCTCTCAAAGGAGAAACATATATAATTGGTCATATGATACAGTATTGTAATGGGATAAGGGATGGCCGTGTTTCCTCATGACCCGGCCTGCCCTCCTCCTCATCATAAGTATATAGTACAATTTATAATGTTGTTTTCATGATCTATGCAACAAATAAAGAATAATAGCAAAATCTTGTCTTAGATACAGCATAGATGAGGGCCGAACATGGAGTGTCCACAACTTCACCAGCACTTCTGTTTTTGTGGATGGACTTCTGAGTGAACCTGGGGATGAGACATTGGTTATGACGTGAGTTGTCCTCTGTAAATGAAACAGCCATACTATTTCACCCAAAATCAACTTTAGGGCAGTTTTCATTATTCTGTCATATTGAAATTTCTGTCTTAACTGAGATTATCTCAGTTCATAAAGAAACTTAAATTGACACATCATGTTGATGAGATTCAATTGATGAGATTTTATCTAATGATTTGTGATTAACTGAAATACATGTTGCCTAAACAAAGTCTGTCTTCATTGTATTATATTTAAAAACAGTGTCTCTATAGGTTGTTGTCACCTTAATAAAGTTTTAAAAATGAGTTAATAGCATCCTCTGCAGACATGATCAGTTATTAAAGAAAAAGCACATTGTTCCCTATCTGTCATTCACTTGAAGTTGTGTCGATGTAGTGACACACTAGTGGTTGCTCATGGGAGCCCCAAACACTTCTGATCTTTGAGAAAAGACCAATGGGAATTGGCGTGTGGAATTTCCATGCCACTCCTCCTGATATACGGGTATAAAAGTAGCTGGCTCACAACCACTCATTCAGATATTTTCTTCGGAGCCAAGCGGTGTTCATTCATTGAATTCCTTTGCTGTTCCATTTGCCTCTGTGTATGCTGTTGGATATATGGTGCATTTCACGGGTTTCTCCCCCTCATGCACGAATAATTGCAGAAAATGCCCCTGGGCGCTTCGACAGCTCAAAGAGAGTATATATTCTAATAATAAAAGAGTATATTTTCCTCTAAATGTGTGGCATTGATGGAGAGCATCTTTTTGAAGATGTCTTTCTGTCTGTGTATAGTTCCTAGTTGCGGTCGTTACCTCTCTGCCTATGACAGCCACGATCACTGCCTCATGTGTCTGGGCTACAGCCATGCTGATACAGCGTTCGTGGATGGCTCATGCTGTCACTTCGAGACCATGACCATGGCAACGTTGCAGCTTTCCTTCTTAAGGGGGAAAGCCACTCCAGCCGCTCCCGCCCTGGTCCTTCTACCTATGGGTATGAGGCCACAACCGTTAGCGCTGGGGGCAATTTGGGGACCCCCAATTGGAGTGGTTCTGCCGGGTAATCCCCCACGGACCTTCCTTTCCCCAGAACTCTTGTTTTCCCTGGTAGATTTCTGGGATAATATAGTCCGCTATCCCCAGGGAGAGTTTGATGCCTCATTCGGAGCTTGAGAGCAGGATGAGCTCTCGATCGCAACATCGGAGAGCGGGCTGATCCGGTTGGATGCGGAGGACTCGACAGGGCTCACACCTTCAGATGTGGTCACCCAGTCTGAGGCTGATGCAGAGCTGGCGGCCATGCTTGCCTGGGCTGCCGTGAGCGTCAGGCTTTAGTGGAACCCTCCACCATGCCCTGAGCCCTCATCTACCAGCTTGATCTATTCGGCGATGCCCAGCAGTTCTTGGAGGTCAAAAAGCAGATGGAGGCTATCCAACACATCCTGCTCCAGCATGGCTCAAGGTCCCGCACCCAATCTGCTCATCGCGAAGGGCGTACCACTGTGGTGATGACACCGGTTCAACCGCAGCCCAGGCCGACTGCCTGGCCCTGACGTGACCCCCCGCAGGAAGCTGACACCCCACGTCCTACAATCCAAGAAGCCTAGGAAGGTTTCAAAGCGCCCCAGGGACGAGGAGACCTGGTGTGAGTTTGGAGGATAGACCACTCCATCCCCCAGTGGAAGACCGAGAGGAGAATCTTTTGTTTCCTTTGAATTTGATTTCGTCACACACCCGAGGGGCTGCGGCACCCACATTTACAAAGAAAGAACAGTTTCCTAATTTCCTGGATCACACAGCTTGTGTTTACGGTTGTCGTTATCATGACAGCCAGACACCAAACATTCACGGCAGGCACGGGCCTGGCTGCACCACACACCCACAATCAGGCGGTTGTGACCAGTCACGAGGGCATTCACCATCCTCCCCCGTTGCTGACCAGTCCTATGATGGGCATGCAGAGCAAGTTAAGTGCTTTGACCTTTCTCTCAGCACAGCCACAAGCTTGGGACGCAAGGCTCCTTGATGTGGCCGCCCCACCTTGAGGCCCCGCCCGCAGGTATGTCTGGACACTTGCACGGGACCCCTGCCAGCAGAAACTTGAGATACATCCAAGGGCAGATCGGCGTGATGGCCGCACGATGCGTGTCATGGCACCATACTCATCTTGGGACTCGAGTCTGCAGACAGTGCTGGAGTAGTCTACCCAAGCGTTGATGTATATGAGACTACTCCAGCACTGTCTTCAGACTCGAGTCCCAAGATGAGTATGGTGCCATGACACGCATCGCGCAGCCATCAAGCCGATCTGCCCTTGGATGTATCTCAAGTGGCTGCTGGCAGGGGTCCCGTGCAAGTGTCCAGACATGTCGTTGTTACAACAGACGCCTCTAAGTTAGGCTGGGGTGTCGTGTGAAATGGGCACGCAATCCGCGGTCTCCTGGACAGGGCCTCAACTGTGTTGGCATATCAACTGGCTTGAGTTGCTGGCAGTATTGCTAGCCCTACGGTGGCTTCGGCCATTGATCCAGGGCAAGCACGTGTTGTTCTGGATGGACAACATGGCGACAGTAGCATAAATAAACCACCAACGTGGCTTACGCTCGCATCGAATGCCGCAAATCACCCGCTGTCTTCTCTGAAGTTATTGCGTGCCACTCACATCCCAGGCATCATCAGCCACGCAGTGGATGCACTGTTGCAGCAGGTTACACTCAGAGGAGAGTGGATACTCCACCCCCAGATGGTACTGCTGATTTGGAGTTGATTCGGTGAGGCACAGGTAGACCTGTTTGCTTCCTGGGAATCCACCCACTGCCCGCTCTGGTACTCCCTGACCAAGGCTTCCCTTGACACAGACATGCTGGCACACAGCTGGCCCTGGGGGCTGCGCAAGTATGCTTTTCGCCCAGTGAGCCTGCTTGCACAGACTTTGTGCAAGGTCAGGGAGGACGAGGAACAGGTCATCCTGGTATCGCCCTTCTGGCCCACCCAGTCTTGGTTCTCGGAGTTCACGCTCCTCATGAAAGCCCCTCCCTGGAAAGTTCCCCAGATTGAGGACCTTCTCTCTCAGAGACTGGGCACCCTCTGGCACCCATGACCAGACCTCTAGAATCTCCATGTCTGGCCCCTGGATGGGATGCGGCAGACCTAAGTGATCTACCACTGGCATTGGTAGACATGATCACTCAGTCCAGGGCTCCCTCTATGAGGTGCATGTATGCCTTGAAGTGGCATTTGTTTGCAAATTGGTGTTCTTCCCGAGGTGAAGACCCCAGATATGCGCAGTCAGTTCAATGCTTTCCTTCCTGCAGGAGAGGGTGGCTGTCCCCCTCCACCTTAAAGGTGTATGTGACGGTAAGTCCCTTGGGAAGCACAACCTGATCATCAGGTTCCTTAGAGGCACGAGAGGCACGAGAAGGCTAAATCCTCCTAGGCCACACCTCATTACCTCGTGGGATCTCTCTGTGGTCCTGCTGGGCCTGTGAAGAGCCCTGTTTGAGCCCCTAGAGTCAGTTGGTTGACTGCAGGCATTCTCAGTCAGCGACACCTGCCAGGATTTTGGTTCAGAATGATCTCACATGTCTTGAGACCCTGACTGGGCAATGTGCCCAAGGTTCCCACAACCCCATTTAGGGATCAGGTGGTGAGCCTGCAAGCACTGCCCTGGGAGGAGGCAGACCCAGCCTTGTCGTTGCTGTGTCCAGTGCGTGCTTTGCGCTTGCTGTGTGCCCATTGCACATGGCACACCAACCCGATCTGGAGGCATCGGTCGTGACCAGGACGTGTCGGGAAACCTGCTGCAGGGGCACTCCTGCCCGTAAAAAGCAGAGGTCTGTCCAGGGTTTGAATGTTGGGTGGCAGGCAGGGTGATTGTTACCCAGTGCGTCATGCTCATCTCGGGACTTGAGTCTGAAGCCAGTGCTGAAGCAGTCTCATATGCATCAACCCCAGCAGCGCGACCACCGCAGAGGATGCCATATGCCCCAGGAGCCTCTGGAAAAGTTTTAAAGGGACCATTTGGCCTGGCCTGAAGGTGGCGAGGCAGTCCAGCTCTGACTGCGCACGCTCATTGGAGAGACGTGCTAACATTGAGACTGAGTCTAACTCCATGCCGAGAAAAGAGATACTCTGAACCAGGGTGAGTTTGCTCTTTTCTCGATTGACCTGAAGCCCCAAGCGGCTGAGGTGCCTGAGCACCTGGTCTCTATGAGTGCATAGTAACTCTCGGGAGTGGGCCAGTGTGAGCCAGTCATCAAGGTAATTGAGTATGCGGATGCCGGCTTCTCGGAGTGGGGCAAGAGCTGCCTCTGCGACTTTCGTGAAGACGCAAGGGGACAGAGGCATGCCAAAGAGGAGGACTTTGTACTGATACGCCTGGCCGTTGAACGCGAACCATAGGAATTGAGACGTGAAAGTAAGCATCCTTCAGGTCTACCTCTGCGAACCAATTTAAATGCTGGACGTGAGTTAAGATGTGTTTTTGCATGAGCATTTTGAATGGGAGTTTGTACAAGGCCCTGTTGAAATCTCGCAAGTCCAAGATCGGTCGTAAGCCGCCGCATTTCTTGGGCTGTAGAAACCCTTCTTCATCTTGGTTGGAGGGACAGGCTCTATCGCGTCTTTGAGTAGAAGAGTAGCGATTTCCGCATGTAGGGATTTGGCATGTTCGCCGTGTACTGCGGAGAAGCGGACGCCCGTGAAGGGGGGCGGGTGCTTGGCAAACTGAATTGAGTAACCAAGTCGAATGGTCCGGGCCAGCCAGCCTGACTGGATGGGAAGTGAAAGCCATGCATATAAGCTCCGTGCTAGGGGCACCAAAGGGACGATTATTTTTTTACGTACCCGGCTGGGCTTCGCAGCGGGGCGGAGCAGGTAGTATGGCGTTGGGAGGCGCAGACGTAGGGCGTTTCTTTGCCACAGGAGGACGCCCTCGGCGAGCAGAGATGGCCTACGTCTGTTTCTTCACTGTGGAGAACTGCTGGGTAAAGTCCTCGATGGTGTCGCTGAAGAGGCCGAACTGGGAGACAGTGGCGTTGAGGAAGCGCACTTTGTCAGCCTCACGCATCTCGACCAAGTTCAGCCACAGATGACGTTCCTGGACCACAAGTGTGGCCATCGCCTGCCCGAGTGACTGCGCTGTGACCTTCGTAGCTCTGAGGGCAAGGTCGGTCGCTGAGCACAGTTCCTGCAGCACGTCGGGATCAGGGCTACCACCGTGCAGATATTTGAGTGCCCTGGCCTGGTGGATTTGCAGGAGGGCCATGGCATGCAGGGCAGAAGCAGCGTGTCCGGCAGGGCTGTAGGCTTTGGCCGTCAGTGATGACATTGTCCTATAGTCCTTGGAGGGGAGTACAGGGCGACCCCACCAGGTGGTAGGGTTTTCGGGACACAGATGGAGCGCAACAGCCCTATCCACCTGAGGAATCGCCGGCTGTTTGCAGCTGTTTGCTCATACCCACTAATTTCATACCCTAGCCAATACAAGCCACGTCATCTACAGAAACATCTACCACATTCCCACGTAAAATAATAATAATAATAATTATTATAAATTAAGTGAAACAAAAACACATTTTCTAACTATATTTATAACAGGAATATGGTAATCTTGCATGTGAGCTAATTTGCATGCAACAAAATTCAGTTTCTTTTTATTTGCAAACTGTTATTATATTCCTGCAGTTTTGATTGGGTGGATTGTGAGAGATTAATAAATGGACAGGCAAAAACAAATGTTTATTTATGTTTGCTGTTATTCACAGGGTATTCGGCCACATAAGCTACCGTTCAGATTGGGAGCTGGTGAAGGTGGATTTCCGTCAGTCTTTCCCCAGACAATGCACGGAAGATGACTATGACTCCTGGAAACTCACTGACTTACAGGTATTACTAGTCAGTTTTGTTTTCTGGTCTGCTCTTCAGCAAAAAGATCTTTAGCTGTAAGTTTCAGCTTTTTCCTCTCAGTGATGGAAATACCTTTTAATTTAAGTTGTGAATTGATTTTTACTCTTAAAATGGAGATACATGATAGATTTTCTTTCCCACAGGGAGAGAAATGCATCATGGGCCAGGAACGAATGTACAGGAGGAGGAAAGAGACATCATTCTGCATTAAAGGGAAGAGCTATACATCAGTTCTAACTGCCAAACCTTGCCAGTGCACAGAGAAAGACTTTGCCTGGTACAAAACAGAGACCTAATCTTGTTTATTTATAAGCCAACCGCAAGCTGTATGAAGTGTGATAATACACAGATATCTTTAAAGCTGATGTGTGTAATTTTATCTAGGTTTAAAATCAACAAAAAAAAGGAAGACATTTGTAGGTTGATTTCAACTAAAAGTGAACACTGTGGCGCTATCAAAACATCCTTCTTTTTTTTTTAGCAACTTTAGCTCAAACAATGGTGCAAGTTTGGGGGGGACCATCTGTTTGTACAACCATTGGAAGACAAAATGTGATTTCTGTAATCTCTTTAAGAGAAGTATTAAACTTTTTCATTTCAGTTTGGTGATGCTGGTGGTGCAAAAATTGCACATGTCAGCTTTAAAGCAACAGACACTCTTCATTGTGATCTGCCAGTTCAGTGCATTGTGAATTAGATCTAGAGCTTTCTCTGTGTTCTCAGTGACTACGGTTTTGAGCGAGCTACCAGCCCTAGGTTAGAGGGTGATCGCTGTTATCCTGACTTTTGGCATGATCCTGACACTCCTCCTGAAAACTGCCATTTAGGACACAGCTATAAGTCCAGCACAGGGTAACATACACACAGTCACTGGTGAACAGATGTAAATGCATGGCAGCTCTTTTTTAAGTTAATGTATCAGTTACACTGAAAAGCAAAGAACAGAACTTACCGAAGTATGAGATGTTTGAATCACCTTAACAATTGCAGTTTTCTTTCCCGAGTTGACGTATTTCCTTTTGAAACGGGAAGTTTGGGATTATCTCTTCTTTTTTAATAGCAGTAGGTTTAATTCTTATTTTAGAGACCATATGATTGAACAAAACCATTGAGCGGCACCCTCATTCAGCAAGATTTCAGCTGATGCAAAACTTGATTGTTTATCAGTGTTTCAGAGGCCAGATCTTTGCATAACCAGCATTAGCAACTGGCCACATTATATATTTTTTTGATCTATCTCTTAAGAAAATTACTTACTGAGGGATTAAATGCATCTTTGTCCCTTATGACTAACAGTCCAAGTCCAAGATTTTACCTATGTTAAAAAAACTTTTAATAGTCAAGGCTAACATGTCTCTTGTTGTCTGTTCATTAAGTTATCGGAAGGTCATCACTAATGTATGTGAGGGTGGAGTGAATAAAGAGCAGAGCGCAAAGCAGCATTCTTGCCCTCTGCTGCCCCCTAAAGGCCTGCAGCTGGCCATCAAAGGACAGATGCTTGCAGTGGCACCTGGTGATGACATCACCTTTATAGTCCATCAAGAACAGGTAAAATACATAGGTTGTTCTTTAAAAACATTAAATATTATTACATTAATTTGTAAAAAGAGGTGCATATTCTAAATAATAAATATGTTCAAATAATCTGTAGTTATCTTTAAAAGTTCTTATATTTGGTTCATTGTATATCCCTCTTAAGGGTGACACTACCAGCACCAGATATCAGGTAGATTTAATGGATGGGGTCAGGGCTATATATGAAAACCTGACTGTTACAGATGAACCCATTCAGCACCGTTATGAGAGGCCAGGTGTTTACAGAGTTAATGTGAAGGCTGAAAACTCTGCTGGACACGACCAAGCCACCCTTTATATTCAGGTCACAGGTAAGTAAAAGGCATGAGAGTGAACTTGAAAAGGCTGTTGCTTCAAATCTTGGAATATAATTAGGATAAGCTGTATATTGTGAAGTGGAAATGTGAACTAAATCATATTTCAAAGTGAAAAATGCTGCCATTAAATAAGCGTACAGCTAAAATAGGAATTTAAAAGGTGGATGCATTGTTGTACAGCACATATCAATAGGATGATACCTTGAAAGCTTTCAGTGGGGTGTCAGTGCAGTCAATATCTATAATGTTTGTCTTCTTCTCAAAGCTGAAGTGCTACAATTGTGGAAAATAATCCAATAGATTCCTCTTTAAGATGTTTATCTGTTTTATCTTAAAGCAATGTTCCAGGTTCAATAAAAATTAAGCTCAATTGACAGCATTTGTGGCATAACAGTAATTACCACAAAGATTAATTTTGACCTGTTCCTCACGTTTAAAATTGTTTTTTATTAAAATTTAACATTTGGGCTACAGTGAGTCACTTGCAGTGGAAGTGAATGGGGGCCAATCCGTAAACAATAAATACTCAGTTTCAAAAGTATAACCCCAAGACTTAAAAAAAAATATGTGTGTAAAAATCGCTTACTAACCTTTTCTTTGTAAAGTTATAGTCAATTTCTCAACTTCGTTGCCATGACGACGTAACAATAAAACCCTAAAATGCCCATTAAAACTATGATTAAACAACTTCACAGCTCAAATAATCCACACATTTTAACAGAAGAATGAATGTAAGCACTTTTATCAAATTATAAGTTCACACTTCTGCCTTTAACCCCTTCAAAAATGGAACCAATTCACTTCTATTGGAAGTGCCTCACTGTAACCCAGATTTTCCCTTTTGTTTTTAAGAAAAAGTTTAAATTATTTTTGTGGTAATCAGCATTATGCCACAAATGCTGTCAACTGAGCTTAACTTGTATTTGTTACGAATGAGGCAGCGAGGAGAGAGGATCTAAATGCAGGACTTCTTTATTAAATTAATAAACAAATAAACAAAGGAAAAACCCTCAATGGGGAAATAAACATAAACAGAGAACTAGGGCAAGGAACACAGACCAGGCTTGAACTACATTCAACGAACGACAAGGAGTGAACAAAAAGCAGGGCTTAAATAACCAGGGAGTGATGACTGAATTAGACACAGGTGAGAACAATGAACAAAATGGCAGTGGTGATGGCAGGTGGATTCTAGGAAGTGTAGTACATTTAACAATGACAAGTGAAACCCAGGGCAGACAACAAGGGAATCGTGACAGTATTGAACCCTTTTTTTGAACATTCCTTTAAGCTTATACTTGTAAAATTAAAGTACAACTCCAGGTGTTTGTGTAAAGCTAAATTGTCGATTCCTCTCAATTTATAATTGCAGCTTCAGTTTGAAATATGATATATTCTGCAGGTTAAGGAAAACTAAATTTGTCCCTCATTCTCTTTCCAGCTCCACTAAAGGATGTCCATCTGGAGGTGGTCCCAATTGCAGGCAGAAATCAGAAAGTAAATCTCACAGCTGTAGTGTTTCCTGCTGAGACAAATCTTACTGTGTTTTACTGGTGGATCGGCGATAACCTTCAGGTACTATTGCCAATGTGATAATTAATAACTAAAATAATTTACAATACAGTATATACCCTCAAAATAAATAGCAATTTTGATGGTATATTCTGTATAGTAATTTATTTTGAAATTCTCATACCTTTTATGTTTAACGAGCTCTCTGAGGTGATACTTCTGTACAAATACATGATGTGTCTGTCCCCTTTGCAGCCAAAGCTGACATTGGAGAACAGTCTGATCACGAGGTTCTCTGAGGAGGGTGAGGTTCCTGTGACGGTTCAGGCCTCTAATGGTCGCTCCATGGTGCAGGACAGCAAGACTGTCCATGTTTACGGTGAGAAGTACACACAGAATTGCATGTTCTTATGTACAAATTATCCCAGATCACAAAGGCCCTGTGACAAACCACAGATTGTCCAAAGCCACAAGCTTAGCCACAGACTCATTGCTCCACCTAATCTTTCATAATTGAAGTCTTAAACTCATACATATACCTCAAGTTGAACTTCATTTAGAGAAACACTATATCAATAAAGACACATATGATTATTCTGTTTTCTGTTAACATGATCTTGATTTGATTTGTGTGAAATTCAAAATGAAACTTCAGGACCAACATACCACTAACTTTATTTCTTTTTCGTGATGACAGTATAAAATAGAGCTGAAATGTTGATGTGATCCCAGGGCTGGATTGAATATTTATGAGTGTGGTGTGATGAGATGAGGTCATGTTTGGAAAGCAGTTTCCCTCAGAGATGAAGTTCAGCTCTAGTTGTGTGCTGCTACACAGACAGCACAATTCTGAATGGAGAAACTGTGTCACTTGACTGTTTCAGATTGCTTGTCATCAGGCTAAAAGTAGGCCTGTCAGTTTAATTATTTAATACAATTATGACAGATAACTTGACTTAATCTCTGTAGACTGAGGAAAAAATGATTAGTCATCTTTTTGTCTGCAAAACAAGCAGTGCTTTGTTTTGGGATCAGATCTTCCGATTTGTGATTCTTTACATGAAAAAGGAAAGCAATTAAAGTTTAGAAAGTCTCACTTTTAACCTGTAATATTGACTTTTAAAGATTGATATTTTAATAAAACATTTAACCTTTCTCTTTAGATCATTTCCAGGTCATCCCACTGAGTTTCAGTCATAATCTGGACCGCTATAACCCAAACATACCTGAGTGGAGACAAGATGTGGGAGAGGTCATTACCAAGATTCTGTCTAAGGTTTGCGACTTAATCATGAACACATACACACATGAAAACTCTTTTTGCAAAGTGCTAAAAGTCAAGTGCACAGATTTTAAATGCACTTGTCGTTTGTTTTACAGCTCACAGGGGTTCCTCAGGATTCTATGGTTACCATGGTGAAGCCTGGTCTTCCCACCACAGCAGACCTGTATGTTCTTCCTCATGAGGCCACACCAGCGAAGAGGAGTGTGTTTGTGGATAAGGTAGAGAATAAACAAGGCCTACTAAACCTACTATGATATGTTGCATGTGGCCTGGGATAATCCCATGATATCAACGCTGAAGAAGCCATTTGTATGTGTGGCAAAATGTCTTACTGGAACAACAAATAGTCCAGTTGTAACAGCAAAACATTCCACGATGATCTGAATAAATATTCACTGACAGCTTTTTGGAGCCTGGAGATACCATTTTAAGTAGACATAATCTTTATATACGTGTTTTGAAGAATGTTAGTCACAGTCACCATTCACTGCATCTTTTTCCCTACAATGAACTTGAATGGTGACTGAGGATCAAATTCTTCAAAACATATTTTGAGTTCCACAGATTTGGAATGACATGAGGATGAGTGAATGATAACAGAGTAAACTATCCCTTTAAATCTGGGCTGTCTACCACTTACCATGTTTACTATGGCATCTGGACTAATTTACAGATGTTGCTGGAATGCAATACAAACATAATTTTTTTAATAATGGTTGTTTTGAGTAACTTATCACATTTACACCCCTTTTTATGTAATAATTGTTAGTTTTCAAAACCCATATGCTTGTGTGTGTGTACTTGTTCCTTTTCATAGCGTGTTCCCACAATAAAGCAAGTTCTGTGTGAGAATAATGTGAGCTTCATTGTGAAAGGAGGTTTAAGAGTGATGGTGACTCTGGCAGACTCAGATGCAGGTGAGCAAAACACTTTCCACTATCTAACAGACATATTCAAAAACACACACTCATGCACACATACACAGCTATAATGTATGTTATGAACAATGCAATGAACAATTACAATGTAACAGCAAGTACTTCATGTATTACTAAAATATAACCAATATGTTTCAAAGGATCTATAACTAGTGACTTGTCTGCCAGCACAGCAGAGTCTGGTGCGCTACACTCACCTCTGTGATTTAGAAGTGTCCTCTATACATTTGGTGCTCTGTACTCTTTATGAAAACAAAAAAAATCTATGGGTCTTTTCTCTTTCCTGATTCATGTTTAAAATTTGGTGGGTAAAGTTTTTGTATTTAAATAACTTGCATGTTTTTTTTTGTAAACTATTCTGTAATGATCATCTGTTGTATATATATATATTTTTTTTTAGTTCAGTTTTTAATTATTTGAAAGTTTGTTGTAAGTGAGTTTGTTTGCTTCACTGTTTGAGTCTCAGCCACACAAATTACTTCATCCATACATCATAGTAACTATTAGACTGTAAAGATGCTCCTTCTCATCCAGGTTCCCGTTTGGGCGCAGCAGGTGCAGGTGTTTGGGCACTCACAGTCATTCTTCTTATAAGCTTGACCTCTGCTGCAGCCTTCATGCTCTTCAAGTTTAACAGGTTAGTCCTTAACTCCAGTTTTCTTTTTTTATAAATTACAATCCATTTAGATTTTAAAATGCTACCATTTTAAAAAGTGCAGTAATATTTTACATATTTAGAAGATTTTCCTGTCATTGCTGGGTTGGTTATTAGGAAAAATATTTCAAATTAATTACCAGACCCTATTTTCTTGTACCTAATAGTGTACAAGTCAGCAAATACATGGAGTGAATACAGCTTATATACAGTAACTGAATATCAGAGCTATTTTATACCTACTCTTCTGTAGGTATAATATGCATACCCATTTGCCTTGCTGCCCATCTTTTACTCCATCAGCCCTTGATTGCATGGTATACACGAACAACAAGAGAATCCTTAGAACTTAGCTTTTGAGCTATTTAAAGCTATTTGATATTCACTTTCCTGCTATACCCCATCACACAAAATGCATGTTCAGTCCCCATGTGTCTAATTGACAGCCAGCTTGTGCTGGTGCAATACAAACCATAACAGAATATAAACTACGAAACTGTGACAGGAAAAACTACAAAAACCATGGTTCCTTGCTGAGGCCTGAAGATAGCAGCCTAACGCATCCCTGGCTGCGTTTCAGAAAACTGCCAGGGCGAAACGTCTATGCCCAGATGCACAATGAGAAAGAGCAGGAAATGACCAGCCCTGTCAATCACAGTGAGGACACACAGAACATCATTCAAGGGGAGGAGTTCATCGATGACGACCTTGACTCACAGACTCTAGGTAATGCTGGAGGTAGAATCACATTGTTACCTTAGACTAACCAGTCATTATAACCAGCTATTATCAAAGACTCCCAAAATACTTCACACTAACATCAGTTTACTACTAATTCAAAAGGAGGGTCCAGTATTAGATTAGTTTAAGAAAAGCTTTTTACTTTTTCCCTTAAATTTTCCCTTTAAAATGAACATCATCCCTTATATTGACCTCATGACCAGGCCCTGATGGTTTTTCTATTTTCTGAGCTGATTTTGAGGGTGATCAAACTTTTGTAAGTGACAGAGGCTGCAATTCTGAGGATATCTGCAGTTTTCTGCAGTTCTGCACATGCTGACTCCGTCTGTGCCTGCTCATAACTTGGATAAGATAGCTGAGAATTTACTTTTCCATTCAGGTTCAATGTTTGCAGAAACATCTACACTATATGTTGAATTCAAGAAATTATAAATTGTGTAACAACCTTGAGTGATGAAGAATACTTTTCGTCTGCTTTACAAATCCTCTTTCTTATTTCCTTGTTGCCAGGCAACCACTCAGGGGTGGTGTTGAGCATAAATTCAAGGGAGCTGCACAGTTACCTGACCAGCTGATGACCATTGAGAGGGTGCCAGTGAAGAGCACAATAGACTCTATGCCTTCCTACTCTCTCCAGCTATGTTCTTTCAGACACCATTACAGGAGAGAGCAGAGAAACACTTGCACCAAACCCCCTTTTCCTCTCTCTGTCTTCTTCAACCTGATCTCATGAAAATTCATACATAATTTATGAGTTGGCTATTTCGTATGGTCTTGAATGATGTTGTTGGCATAAACTCATACGACTTCTTCAGATGCAAATTCCTGGATGTGTAATGTGGAAGTATGTCCTTAAGGACATACTTATAAATATTATGCCCATACCCAAACTCCCTATCTAAACCTGGTGAGTGGTGGTGGTGTAGTGGTCTAAGCACATAACTGGTAAGCTGGTAATCAGAAGGTAATCTGAAGGATGCTGGTTCGAGCCCCACAGCCACCACCATTGTGTCCTTGAGCAAGGCACTTAACTCCAGGTTGCTCCGGGGGGATTGTCCCTGTAATAAGTGCACTGTAAGTCGCTTTGGATAAAAGCGTCTGCCAAATGCATAAATGTAAACCTAACCAATCAGTAGAGTGTGTAAACATGATAGGAAGCTGTTGTGTGTGACAGAAGCAAGCAATTGTCACATATTGGATGGAAATGATGTCCGGCGACATCATTGGCTGTAGTGAAAGTCATAGGAATTCAAAGGAGTGCAGTCGCATGATATCATATGAATTAGCCAAATTTAGAAAAGTCGTATGAATCCTGGTGATTTCGCCATGAGATTATGTTGGTCTTCTTTGTCTTTTCCAGCCTGTTCCCTCACTCCAGAAGGTGGAATTTGTACCCAACCTACTGTGCCCCAGTTGCACTGATGACCACGCACACTCACATACTGTTGATCGGCCTTCCTCTCATGTTCACAGCCTGCAATCTGTTTCATTCTCTCATAGTTGCTGTTATCTGTCACTACACTTACTAATGCCCAGGGAAAAGCTCATTGACCAAACTCTTTATTTGTCATCATTCTCACTATGTGACTGGTTTGTCATGTGCACTTTTCTGTGTTTTTTACCCTTTCATTCTTTCTCTGACCTATCTGAATACTTTTTTTTTACTCTCTCAGGTCACTGTGGTGTTGTGGTCATTGAAAAACTTTCACTCAAACTAGTCTTGAGGATGAATCCTGTGCAGAGGTGGTGAAATACACATAGCGAGCAGGATACAAAACATGTTTGATTCAGGGGAAGAAATGTTTGTTAGATATAGCCAAAGGGAAAACACTTTTTCTAAACACTCTCAACTCATTTTCTTCCTTTCTTTCCTCGTACATTTAGTATTGTATTTAGTATTACGTATAAACACATTTTATTTTAACCCTCAAGGTTTCAAAAACAATAACACTTCTCTCGCTTTACATTTTATATATAATATATAATTATATATGGAATTTCTGTCTGTGCCCTATCTGAGTGTTAGGTCAGAAACATACTTTGCACAAGTACGTGAACGCAGATGCAAGCGCTTGGCCAAAGCATTGTCAATGCATGGTCCGGTTGAACATACATGACATGCATTTTTGTGTTACTGTGGCGGTAACAAATCTCCATACTCAAGGGGGTGATAGAGTTACGTTCAAAATTCAGTGCCATTAAACTGGATGTTATTATTCAGGTAAGTTTGCTCTGCAAAATTCTCTTTAAACTGTTGATCCTCCATGACAGTAGTTGACATGAAAGAGAAAACTCATAGTAGAAGCAGAAAGTTTACACTATTGCGCCCCTTGCTGAAACATTGAGACTGCAACATGTACTTGCATTATGAACAGTGTTGGGTGTAATCTGATTATAAATGTATTAGTTAATGTAATCAAATTACTTTAGTAATGTGTATATCCCATTACATTTTAAATTGTAGTTATCAGATGACCGTTACTGACTTTCAATTAAGTTAATTACTTCTAAGTAATTCTTCTTACATTACTTTGGTGGCACATTTCTAATATAGCACTATGTATGTACAATTTAAATCATGAGTTGTTCATATGTACATGTATGCATTTTTGTGACAGTGAAGGGCATATGCCAGTTAATAAGTCATTGTATGGAATAAAGACATTATTTATGATTTGTTGAGCAAAAAAAACATTATTTTAGAAAGTAATTAAAAAAAAAAAGTACATTCATTAGTAAAGTGTTTACTTTTCAGTGAAGTAACTGGAGAACAATTTTATATCAGAAATTAGTCATTTGTAGTGGACTAAGCACTGATTGTGAATTGCGGTCCGATACATTTTGGAACGCAACAATGCAGGAAAATTGAGCTTATGCAGCTAGAAGCACCTGCGTTCACGTACATGCATAGTAAGTTTTGGCTTTTACTGTTTTTTCCTCTCTCCAGCCCCACACCATCAATAGCTATGGTCCAGATAGTAATTTCTATGACAATTTAAAGATTTTTTTAAATTGATTACATTGACCCCAAACATGGTTTGCTTATATAGCAAGCAAAACATTTCTTGTTTTTAGTCAAGGAGTACAAAAATGATATACAGTCATTTGTAAGTAACTGCCAAACCATCACAGCTGGAATTGTTTTTGATCTAAGAAAACCTGCACCAATAGCATCAATCTGTCCCCAGAGTCAAATTTGTATCTTGTTTCTACAGGAAGTGTAGTGCCAAATATGTATCATGTGTCTTTAGTATAAGTCATAGCTTCTAATCTCATTCCAATGCATAAAAGCATTTAATCAGTGCTTTTTCATTGCATAATGAAACACTATACTATAACAAATCAAATTCCTTTGTTCATCATGTTGAAATCCTGTGAAAGCTAGCTAAGTTCATAAGTTCATTTAGTTATTTAACTTTAGATTTGCTCACAAACATCAGTCATCCATCTTGACAGGGAGTCAAGAGGAGTGGTCCACAGTGTAGCATTTGCTACCTGTTTGAGGAGTTTGGCAGGTGTAGTGTCTATAAGCCTATATTAGGCATCGTAAGACATGATTAAGTAGTACCCTTTTGTTTGGCTTGAGTATATATATATAAAACAATGTGTACAGAGAAACTTCAGTTGTATATAGCCCCTCCTAAATACACTTTCAATAGACCAAAGTGTGCACTGTTTTTTACCCCCCAAATGCCTCACACTGGGTTTTCTTGAAGTTCAGGAGTCCTGGACATTAAAATTATCACTTCTACATTGTGTCTTCACACAGTTTGTGCCATCTCATAATTCTACTGTCATTTATCATCTTTACCTTTTGCAAGAAACATTTACTTTATTCAACATTGTTTACTGAAGATTATTCTTAATATTTAACTATATCTATAACATTCACACTCTCGTGACTAAAGAACTGTGTGAGAGGTGGTGCACCATATCATACTGATTATTTTGGCATAATATGGGTTCAGCTATTTCAATGAAGGTAGCTGTGTGAATGGACTGTTAAGATACTGTCTTTATGGTCTATTGCTGTCAGTATTGCTGGTGTTAAAGGGATATTAATTAATGAGGGTCTCTCACTTGCACTATCACATAGCTGTTAGTAGAGTTATTCAGATGGTTTTAGGGACCACTTCCTTTTCAATGAGATAGTTTGCTGTAAGTACATAACATGCATCACTGAGAAAGACACTGTGGTTAGCTTGACTGCACTTGAGTAAAATGAGAGTAGTTTGCCAAGTCTTTACCAACTGCTTGAAACGTTGCATTGTATTTTAATCAATTCTATCGTGGAGCTTAAGCTGATGTGAACTATATTTTTCATGTTAAATTGAAACAAGCACACTGCTTCATAATGGTCTAAGACTCAATGTCTCTCAGCATAAACCAAAAGGGAAGATGGCCTCTCTTCACACGGACCCAGAAATGTATGCTAATGTTTATCAATAATAATAATACAAATAATACAAACCAGTGTTTCTGTACACTGCAATCAGTGTGGACTTATTGCAGCAGAAGTGGTACTGTATAAATTCAATGCATTTATCTCTTTTTTCTTATTTTTTAACCTGTATACAGTATACATAGTACATAGTTATTTAGTGATGTGTAATCTCTATTTCCATCCCCCTTTTACCCAAGTGAAAGAGGAACTATGAGTACATTATGAGCAAAAGCTTGAAGTGTGTCTACATCAGTTCAGCTTAGTGTCTGCACACTCCTACAACAAGGCATTTCTGAAATAACTCACCTGGATCCACTTTTTGAATCTCAGATTTTACACTCAAACGTTTTGGAAAATTACTATACAGTTAAAATGATTCTGCCTTTTGCTTCATTCAATTTGTTCTTGTTGTTTCTTTATGTAAATGTAAATGTTTTTGACCACTGCAAAAAGTGAAACACACTTAATCAGTGTGTCCTTAAACACACCTTAACTGTATAAATTATGTTTTGTTAGTTTGATCTGTTAATAAAGTTTTAACATTCTTCATGAAACTGGTATCTTTCTTTTTTTTTTTTTTATAGGACTGTCTTTTGGGGAAAAAAAAAAACACTAAATAGCAGTAAAAATATTCTATAAAAGTAACTTAACATTAAATACTGTTAAAAGGATAGTTCTCCCAAAAATAAAGATTTTTAGAAGAATATCTCAACTCTATCGGCCCTTACAATGCAAGTGAATGGTGATCAGACCTTTGTAGCTCCAAAAATGTAGCTCTAAAAATATTGATCTGTTTCTCACACATGCCTATAATATCGCTTCTGAAGATATGGATTTAACCACTGGAGAAAGACTGCAGATGAAAATCAAACACATCTGGTATGGCATGAGGGTTAGTAAATGATGAGAGCGCTTGAATTTTTGGGTGAACTATCCCTTTAAACCAGGGGTCAGCACCCTATCTCACGCATGCCAGCATTGGCATGTGGAGGGGGATTTACTGGCACGCCAGTAACGGTGAGAAAGGAGTAGATTATTTTATTTATATGAAATTGCGCACCTGCATTCCAGTCTGCATCTTTCTGTAATCCTTCCTCGTGATCACACAGCATGTTTTCATCAGCTGAATGGGAGGCTAAACAAAAAATTTAAATGTGAGACTGCAGTATACCCAACTGACTCGTGCATCACGAGCCGGCAGCACTTCACTTTCGGTTAATCGTGCCAGTAGACGTGCCCGCTTTTCTTTGGTCTACATTCCGTGGTTCATTTGTTTATTTTTGCTTTCAGAACAACACGTGATGTAATAAGGAAAACACCATTATTAATCCTTGAGATTTCCAACCCAGCATACAGGTTCACCCTCCTTAAACCATGGTCACACTCAAAATGACATAAAACGATTAAAAGTGAAAAAATAACAGAGTGTCTATTAACACTAAGTGGAAATAGCCCATCTTGTTGACAGAGGCTGTTTACACTAACTCTGCCCACATCTGCTCAGACCAAACTCAAGACAACCACAACAGATTTATTTGGGGTCAACTGCTTATCAAATGAAGGCGGGCATATTTGAATTATTCGCGATGGGGCAGAGACATTCAACTGGTTAACGGGTTAGACATTTAGTGGATTAAGACATTGGATAACTAAGTGACTATTTGCGCTCCAATAGTCTGGTGGAATCACAGGATTTTAAGACAAACGCTCTCGCTGTTGCTTGCATACTAGTGATTACCCCACCCCTCTGCGTGATTTTGAAAAAATACATATGCTACATAATATAAGAAATATTTAAGATTCCACACAATTTCGTGATCAGTAAAACAAATAAGCAAATTTGTGTTAGTGTTAACTCATTTTGTACAAAGGGGACAGGTTTTCTTTCATTAAAGCTCTTTCACAAGATGCTCTGTGAAAATTCACATGCATTATTATATCATAATCATTGAGGTTTGCACCTTTTTTTCACTCAAACTGTTATGCTGATAATATCATCTGTTATGAAAAATAAACGATTAAATTAGAAAAATGCAAAATAGAATAAATTTGCAAAATCACATACATGCCTAAATTTATTTATTTGGGGGGGCTCATTGTCATTACCCAGGAAAATAAAAAATGGCCCTCCGTGTCAAAAAGGTTGCCGACCCCTGCAACATCTAATTGCCATCTAATTTCATTAGATGGCATATGGCAAAAAATCTGCTTAAATGTGCGAGTGAAGAACCAAAAAAAATGTAATAATAAGAAAACAGCTTAATACCAATTAAGGTTGGCAATTGTTTATTGTGTTTTTTTTTTGTTTGTTTTTTTTTTTAAGAAATTGTGAGGCTCATTAAATTAGTCAGATGTTTACTAAGAATATTTAACTTGAATACAAAAAGCTGCTCAGTACTATAAACTGTAAGGCAATTTATTAAGACTTGCAACCCTGAGGTCATATTATTCTACGTTAAAATGTTAAGGTAAAAATATAGGATTTCTGCAAGTGCACATTTTTCTATTGTACATTCGGCTACATGCTATTTATTGAGCTTCGTAGTGCATATATTTGAATAATGGTGAGGTACCAAATCAATATCATGCTAAGGTTGAACAAGCCCTTTACTTAAGACTCTTCAATTATGCCCCACATCCAATTTCATTGGATTCTCAGTTCTGACATCTGCAAGAGTGCTTTACAATTCTAAAACGTTTCAGTTGGTAAAACTAATTTCCTATTTGCATGTGACTTTGCCTCAAGGAAATATACACAATATATATATATATGACTTTGTGGGATTGTATCTTATTACAGTGCATAGATTTAAAGCTTTGGATGTTAATCCTTTGGATTAGATTAATAACTTTCTACAAAACCACCACAGCTCTAAAATCAGCAAAGCATTACAACAATACAAAATTCCTGGGCTGTGTCAACACCAACTTATCAAAAAAATAATTACCAACTTACAAACAGATAATCACACCTGGAAGCAGTACACTTAGTGCTAAAATACAGTGAGTAAAATATAATGATTTTAGTTCATAGGAAATGTTGAGGGATAACACTGCACACAATATTAAGTTATCTTGGATCACATAAATCTACAACAACAGCAAAATATTTAAAATAATAACAATGTCACACTCTATTATTGCTAATGCTAGTGGTTACATGGCTTTGACACAAGTGGCAAGATAAGGCACTTTTCAATAACACTTCACACTTCAGTAACAGACAAGTACACCTTTTAAAATTAAGACAAGTCAAACACAGTATTTGTGTAAGTGCATTGTAACAATTCCCTTATTTAAATTATAAACTGCAGTTTCTGATTAGCTTTGTCCATCCTTTGTTTTCAAGTGGATTTCCCTTGGCACCTTTATTTGCTTTCATGATTTAATCAGATCAAATGCACCAGCATTTGTTGTATGACAGGCCTACACATTTCTAATCAGAATGCATTGCAATAGACCTTTTTCACAAACTGTGATGACACGTTTCCATCTTATTTAGCAATATTTTTTTTTATATTATTTAAATGTTTTAAATATTGAGTGCAAATTTATAAAATTATTCTTTGTGTTATATTACCCTGGAATTAGTTTAAAAAAATGAATTACCACAGATGCGAGGTTTTTCTATATTACAGCTGTTGTTAGAGTGACAGATAATTTTACTTTCTTAATCCATCGTTCTTTTTTCCTCTTCTGGAAAGTCATTCAAATGTAATAGTGGGGTTTCCCTTTTTGTCTTGATGCAAATGGGTAAGTGAAAATAATATTTCTTGTTTACCCTGCAAACGTTTACTTCCACGTTCCAAAACCTGGTATGTGAAAAAGGTCTATTGTGCTTTAAATCTCCACTACGAAAGCCAGAAACTGTGTATCCAGTTCAGACAGGTGGAGAGGATATGTCTCCAAATACTAATCAGGTAATATCAGAAGTTTTCGTAATGTCATAAGCGTCCATGTCACTACCCTTTATGTCTCTTCTTCTCACCTTACTTTTTTTGTCTCTAACTCTTCCCTTCTTTTCTCTCTTTCAGTGACAATTCTGGCATTTTGGATGGCATCTTTGTTTGTTAACATTGCATCGGCAGCCACCACTTGTGTCTCCAGGACCCTAACGCGAGAAAGAAAGAAAATGGAAACACATGAATCTTCTTGACAAGCTAAAAAATTAAGCTTTTGTTCTTCCTATTACAATAAACCAATGATGTGACAGATGAGCTCTCTGGTCTCAACCATAGATAAATAATTATAATGAATTATTTTTTAAATAATAAAGTTATTAAATGTAGGTTATTCTACAGTTTGCTGTTTATCTGCTTAATTGCTTTGTCATAGTTACATTGTGATTTTTCCCTATCACTGGCATGGTTAAACACTTTGAACTTCAAACTAAATTACAAAGATATGTAGTCTATAAGGGTTCAGTTCTCTTTATTATTTTGGAATACGAGTGTTTTACAACAAGCAGGTTTCATTTCTAAGTACAACAGCGTCCCTGACACCTGCATTCTGAGGGATGATACCCAATGGAACCTGAGAGTAAAGTGTACTGTATATCCCAGTCCTATTAAAAAGAGGCTCCTGCGCTTACTTTAGGCCCCCAGCGTGGTCCTCTGGTGACCCAGCAGATCTCAGTGTGGCAGACTGTACAGCGTAGCCAATCACAGCCCTCCTTCTTCTGTACAATGATACCACACTGTGGGCAATGCATTGCTTCTCCAGAGTTAACAAGAGTCTGTTTGTGCATGAGTGATAGGACAGAAAGACAAGACAAATGAAAAGAGAGAGGACCTGCTTAAGATTTAAACAGTAATAATGACATTAACTTTTAAATAGTGGCATGTGCTGGTAAAACATGTTTGAATTTTGCCTGTGTCATATGCACAATTGCCTTCTTTAATAAGATATTGCATGAAATGAGGATCGGTCTGTTTTTGTGACCTTTAGCAGATCTCTGGTTCTTCTAGCTGCAGAGTCATTAATGGCACGAGCTGCCAGATCATCCTGATATTGCTTACAGTTCATCCCTTCATGAATGGCCTGAGTGGAGGAAAAACAAAACAAGCCATTTACAATGCAACATAACAAAACTAGATTTGAGTGTTTAAACAAATGACTGTCTGCACCTTGCAGAGCAAGCAGTTGTGTTTTTTGCAGACTGGGCAGTGGAAAGTGTTGACAGCATCTTCATAAACACACCAGCCTGGGCAGTCTGCAGTTGCACAGTGATAACTGCCCTCACATCGAGACTCTGCAACAGACAGCCCTCTCTGCAACCAACGCTCATAATCTTCTACTGCCACTAGCTGTAAGAGAGCAATGTATTCAGAGGAAAAGCATGCGAAGCATAAATTGTTTTATAAATACAATGTTTAGTAAATAAAATGCACCTCGAGTTGGATATGGAATATATAACTCTTAGAAAAGGTTGTGTATAGGATACAGTAGATAACTTTACAAAATGTGACTTAACACTGTAAGTTAATACCTGTACCGTTGGCCAGACAAAATTTACATAAGAAAACCAGGAGAAAGGAATCTAGTATCTCTGTACGTACATTGGTGGGAACACATTTTTTCCACAGAGAAAAAAACAACTAAAAACTTAAATGTGCTGTAAGCGATTTGTTTTATGTAATGGTAAGCAGAAAAGGTTCCTTCTCCCTGAAATAAATCACTGGAATAAATGTCCTGAGATACCTCACCAGTCTCTGTGACAGCACTAGACTGTGTAAACAGCAAACATAATGTGACCATGGAGACATTCTTTGATCAGCCAATCAGAAGATTTTATGTGTTTTCAACAGGTGTCAGTCATTTTGCACATTCTGGTTTAATGGCATATTCAGATTCATAACAACCATGAGAAGACACAGTTCTACTGTTCAATGATGGTCTCAATGTTATCTTTGGAGGGTGGTATTTTAGAAAAGGGGGCATGTCTAATTCAAGGACTCAGTTGCGTGGAAGTTTCAGAACGGCTAAAATCACTAAAACCACCTTTAATGCGTTTCAACTTTCTGAAATACATGCTAATTCTCTTCATAGTGCTTGCTTCACTTTTTTTCATGGACCATTTAGACAGGGTAGTGTTCCATGAAAATAATCAGCATGTGCTTGTTAATCAACATATTTTGACAAATTCTATTTAAATTCTAACCGCTGGTTCCAGTGATAATACTCTTATCACCCTGAATAGAGAAAATTGCACAAAAACCAGCAAATCAAACTGTAACAGGCAATGTTAGCTAAATCATGTCCTTTTTAATGCAATATGTATCACATAGAGAATGATTCATGGGCAGTCCATGACAGCATCATAAGAGGCTGAGAGCACACTGTTGTGGAATGTGCTGTCTAGATATTATTGGTTGAAGTGTCAGTCAACAGTCACGCACCATACTGATAGCCAAATTTAAAGATATCACCGTCTGGTAGACAACACCCCTCCACATCTTAAAGGAATAGTTCACCCAAAAATTTTAATACTCTTATCATTTACTTACCTTACAGCATTTCAAACTCATATGATTTTCTTTCCTCTGTGAAAAACAAAGATATTTTGATGGAAATACAGTATGATGTGTATATGAGGAAATGTAATCAACCCTTAAATTTTAATCGTGCTAAGCAGACTGAAGATGTCAAGATTAATGATGTAAAAGGAATTTCATGTTGGTCTGTTTCACATCAAAAACCGATCGGATTGCAAAACAGGGCTTTAAACACTAGAGTTGTATAGATTACTTTTGCTCTGCCTTTATGTCCCTTTTAGATTTTGAAAGTTTTGTACCCTATTAACCATTGTATCAAAAACGTTTATTTGTGTTCTGTGGAAGACAGTAAGTCATACAACTTTGAGATGCCATAAAGGTGAATGATGAGAGATTTATAATTTTTAGGTTAACTATTCCAAACACACTGTGAATTTGCACAGAGTAGCAGTGATATTAAAAAGTGCTCCAGAAGTGGCTGTAGAAAAAACATTAGTATTGTAAGAGTAATATTGGAAGAGTAGTAGACATGTGCAGTCCTTTTTCTTTGAGGCAAATCAAAGGGGTTCTCACAGCTCTGATTTCTCTCTCCTGCAGGATGCAGTCACAAGCATAGGCTTCATCTCTGTATGGACATGCCACCTGAGGATCCTCAGACATCAGAATCACAGAGCGCAGACACTCTCTACAAACAAACAAACAAAAAAAAAAAATACATTTTCTTTATTATTTTTTTATGTCACTGTAACATTCTACCCTTCCCCCTTTTGGTGCAAAAGCAAATGCATTTTCATGATTCACACACATACCACTATTAAAATAATATATGCAATGGTATTTTCTATTTTACATGGGTAAAAGAGATCAGATCTATTTCGAGACAATATATTTCCTAATGCTAAATGCATGTCAATGTCTTGTGTGTGGGGAGGGGGTTGTAAAAAATATTAACCCCTATTTATATACAAAAATGGTCACAGATATGGCTCTCAACAGGAAAGCATCCATCCCTAAGCCTCCATCTGTCTGATTTTATTTTATTTTTTTAAAGAAGTTACTAAACCACTCCACCACTCATCCCTCTTTTCATCCATTTGTCTTTCTCACTTGCAGAAACAGTGGAGACACTCTCGGAGCAGGACACCCTCCCCAGACTCAAGCTCCAAATAGCAGATCCTGCACTCCACTCTCTCTGGGTTAGGAACCAGATCCTGTCCGTCCATCTGTACCAGACGTGCATAGTTCTCCCGGCGTTCTGCCTCTCTGGCCTACAGACATAGAACTACAAACAGTCACAACTGAGGGAACACCTGAATGAACACATAAACATAGATGTAAAGCAGCATCAGCAAACAGAGTATACATGCAAAGTACTACATGCACACATAACAAAATTGTGAACAATTCAAACTGGTTCTTTTAGAAAGAAAGAAACACTTTGCATGTGAATTGTAGAGGGGAGTGGGTGTGAGAAGGAGGGGTCTAATGATTACATGTTTAACATTAATCAGAACATTGTGGAGAAATAAGTAATTAAAAAGCCTAAATTAGAGCATTATGAAGAGGATGTACAGAACTGTTAAGCACTATTATACATGAACTAAAGCATGAAATTGTGTTCATTTGTTTATATGAGACATACTGTACAGTTGGTGTTTTATTGTGCACTCATCATATTACATTTAGAAATAGCAATAATGTGTGGCAAATGAAATAAAATTGTGCGATACTTGAAATAATTTCACAGACATTTGTATTTAACTGGATTTCTTACCAAGTAAGTCCAACTATTTATATTGTATGTGTATAGTTCAAGAATGCATCACTTCCATTTACACTGATCAAACTAGTTCTAATTACTATAAGCTCATAAACCAAAACAGAGAACTAAGACTCACAAAGACTACATGTATACAGAAAAATGTTTAATACCCAAACATGAATGGTATGTACCTGTTTGAAAAGATCTTTATTTGAGTTTGTCACATAGTTCATTGCATAGTCACAACTTGTCTTTCTTAAATTTAAGTCTTTGTCACACATGAATAAACAGAAGCTAATTCACTCAAGCCCTGCAATAAACACAGTCACAGCGACAAACAAGCCCCAGCCAAACAAAAAAAGTGTCTTCCTCTTTAACTCCCTCTTTCACACTAGTTAGGCTTAGACTCTTCATTTAGCAGATACATATTATCCAAAGTGCACTAATTGCCCTAATTAAAGGAATAGTTCACCCTAAAATTAAAAACATTCTCTCATTATTTACTCACCCTCATGCCATCCCGGAAGTGTATGACTTTCTTTCTTCTGCTGAACACAAATTAAGATTTTTAGAAGAATATTTAAACTCTGTTGGTCCTAACAATGCAAGTGAATGGATGTGATTGTGATGCTCCAGAAATCACAAAGGCAGCATTCAAATGACTCCAGTGTATGACACCATATTTTCTGAAGCAATATGAATGTGTGGGTGAGAAAGAGATCAAAAGTTAAGAACGTTTTTGATAGAAATTCTTCTCCCTGCCCAGTAGATGGTGTACTGTATGCATGTAAAGTGAATCACCAAAAACACAAGAAGAATGTGAAAGTGAAAGTTAAAGTGGAGGCTGACTGAACAGGTGAGGAGAATTTATAGTAAAAAGGTACTTAAATATTGATCAGTTTCTCACCCAAACCTATCAAATAATTTCTGAAGAAATAGATTTAACCACTGAAGTCATATGGATAACTTGCTGACTTGTGTGATTTTTGGAGCTTCAACATTTTGGCATCCATTCACTTGCATTGTACGGAGCAAAAGAGCTGAGAAATTCTTCTAATAATAGTCATTTGTGTTCTGCTGAAGAAAGAAATCTGAGATGGCATAAGGGTGGTTAAATGATGAGAGACTTTTCATTTTTGGGTGAATTATTCCTATAAGCGCCTTGCTCAAGAGCACACTTGTCATTAGTGAATGCTCTCTCTCATCACATTATCTTTTGTAAACAAATTAAAGATTGGTATGTAACTAGCTGCAAGAGCTTTAAATGTATTATTTTTAACACTGTGTGGCAGAATATAGGTACTGACTTGTGTTATTTTTAGAAAGCATGCATTCATGACATCGGCCTAATGGAACCTAGACCACCAGTTTGGCATTTCAAGACATGTTTATAAGTGTTCAGATCCACCTAAACAAATGTAACATGTTCTTCTTAATTTCCTCTAACAGTATCTACATTGCAATAATGCAGTATGTGTTAAGTCTGAGGATGGGTGCTTTATTGCTTAATTCTTTCAAGAATATATTTGGGTATCTATAATCAATAACAACAAATAATCTTACACGTTACTGTAAGTCAAACAATATTAGACTGCACTTGTGTCAAACAAATTATGTCTTACATTCCAGCAAAAATTGTGCAGCAAGAGTCATTTCTTTCATTCTTCTATAATTACAAAGATATACAATATGTGATCTGATGCTCAAAGCATTACTACTCTGTCTTTGAAAAGGGTTTGAACCTGAATTAAGTTTTAAGCCAAGGCATGGCTCTACGGAACAATGTGGCAAACAAAGATAAATGTGTCTTATAAGATCCAGCTGAATTAATGACAACATACATTTTTTTGTCATAACATTCAAAAAAAAAAAAAAAAAATTCCTGTACTGTACGACTGCAACATGAATTAATTGCAGTGGTTGAAAAGAGGGTATCGTTCTTCTGATTTTTAACTGATACAAAGACCTTAGCCATTTTAAGTGGTTAGAAAATACCATTGGAATAGATGAGGTTGGCATGTATAAACTTCATTAGTGGTGAAATGTTCAGACATATACAGGTTGTGTAGTACTGGTGTTGGTGTGCAAACTGTTCATTTGGAGTGCATGTGTTCCCAGTTTGTAATTGAGACTGTGCAGCAAGTATGTTTATGCATGTCAGTAGTCCTGGTCGAGGTTGTGCAGTAGTGAGTTGTTGCCCCTCAGCTCCTCTCTTCTCCCTTTCTCCTTAAAAAAGAAATAGAGACAAAAGAGAAGAGATTCAGACTGAGGAGTCAATCAGAGCTCAAGCTGTATCCTACCCACAAACCCTGTTTTACCTGATTGAGATCATTCATGGTTTCAATTATCAGATTACAAGCCAAATCACAGTGCTGACGCGAGGACTATTTCCTATTTCTTTTTGAGTGAGTCAGGACATGGTTGGCATGCACAACATATATAAACCTACCACAAAACAGCAAGCCAGTCTCATCTATTTCCATTGAATTCCACAAGTCATCAGAATAGAATATTCCAATGGAAGCCACTTCTTTTGGATTTGTTGTTTTAAATGTGCCATTAAATTACTAGAAGCACTGTTTTTAAGCTGATTTGGACAAATGCATCTGCTAATGAATAAATGTGAGTCTCAGTGTTTATGTGTGCGTTTATGAGAGTCTCACCAGTTGGTACTGCCTGATCGCTTCTTTTTCTTGCTGAATGCGTCGCAGCTCTAGAGCATCTGGTCTGTAGTTGCCAGGAACAGTGTAGCCTTCAGGTCGGTCTGCACTACACATTTCACAGCCTGGACGTGTTGGTTTATTAATATATGTACATGTTGGGCAGGCCCATCCCAGCTACATTAACACAAATGTAATAAATTAAACATCTTAATCCAACTATACAACTCTATTTTGTTTAATTTTTATTAAAGGCTCAGGAGTAAGGATGTTTGTCTTTTATCTTCAAGGAAAACAAAGCACATACCTGTGTATTTGTTCTTTTGGGCACAAGGGCTTCATTCAACTGCGGAATCTCAAGATTGATCAGGTCACGGATTTCACCCAAACCCAACCGCTCTGTGCCACCAGCACTGTTGCCTTAGAGGTAAAGAGGTCAAAACATCATGATCACACAACTGCAATAACCAGGTATCAGCTCAAATTACTATATGTGTTGAAAACAAGAATGTATACACCACTAATTGAGTAATAATAAATATTGAGGGGATATTGTGTTGCAATATGAATGTATATAAAATGGAAAATATAATTTTCCTAATAATATTTTTTATCACGTATTCCAGTATTATTATCTATAATTTAGAAGCAAATTTGCAAAATATTTTTTTTTCTTTTCTTTTTTTAAGCATAAATCTTACAACATTTAGCAAGGTTTCCAAATATTTTCTCTGAAAACAAGTCTATTTTACACATCTATACACATTTTAAAGGAATAGTTCAACCAAAAATGAAAATGCTCTATCATAATCTATGATGATTGTGGTTGAGAAACAGATCATTTTACATTCTTCTTCTTGTTGTGTTTTTTCCGCCTCCAACAGGGCAGGGAGAAGAATTAAGCAAAAAACTCACCCACACCTATAATATCACTTCTGAAAATATGGATTAAAACACTGGAGTCTGTTGGATACTTTTAAGCTGCCTTCATGTGCTTTTTGAGCATCAACATTTTGGCACCCTTTCACTTGCACTGTATGTACCTACAGAGCTTAAATATTCTTCTAAATATCTCCATTTGTGTTCAGGAGAAGAATGAAAGTCCTACACATCTGTGATGGCATGAGAGTGAGTAAATGATGAGAGAATAATTTTTGGGTGAACCATCCTTTAGAAAGTTTACATATTTTTAATAACAAAGAAAATTATTGTTTGCAGTGAAAATGTAATCGCTGTGCTTGATGATATTAAGTGGTTTTGTTCATAAGAATCCAAGCTGTGTATGAGTGACTTTGCATACACACTCAGAGTATTATGGCTGTTGTGCAGTCTGGTAGGCAGGGTGCTGTATGGCCTTGATGCTGTGTTCAATGCCACTGGCCCATTGGCATCTGGTTCTTGGTGGGGCTGATTAGAAGTCAGCACTGGGGCAGGCATGAGTAAAGCACTTTCTTGATCTTGTTGGTACAGCCCTCGGCTGAGATGTGCCTGACGGGCAGAAATTAGATAAAGGAACGCAGTATCACCATTGTACTGAACTCCATAAGAAGCCAGAGAGCGATGATCAGAGCACAACGACTGACCAATGACCCAGCGCTGCACACGCGGATGAAAACCATAGTCGGTGAAGACCTAAGAGGAAAAAGCACTGCGTTATCAATAAGGAGCCCTAGGAGTATCCCTTCAGTGATTATTCTCAAAGTCTCTTTTGATGAAGTGTGTCTGCGAAAAAGGCAACTTAAGCAATTATGAGGAAAAATTTGGGCCTGAAAGAATGACAAGCAATATTTGGTAAAATAATGTTTATTTTAATGTTAATTTGCACTTACCTGCTGTTTGAGAGCACCAATTGTAGAGTGGGGGAAGACTTTCACTGTGACACAACAGGACGAGGAAGCATCCTCTACCACCACAGCCAGGCTGTATAAATGCAACAGCTAAGATAAGAAATGCTTGGCAACATAGGCTGCATATACAGTGGCCCCAAAATGTATTTGGATACATTTGGAAACATAAGACGAACTGAAATATGTCTGAATGTGACTGAAATGGATAAAAAAAAAATACCAAAGCAAGTGACATCTAGAAACTAATGAAGCTGGATGCTTGAAACTTCATTTTGCTTGATATATATATATATTTGGATGTAATTTGAAACACTTGAAAATGTCATTGCATTATATAACAAACTATCAAACAAAATAGTTTGTTATATAATACAATTACATTTTCAAGTTTTTCCAATTACTTTTTGAAGCCATTCTACAACCCCAATTGTGAAAAGGTTGGGACAGTTTGGAAAATGCTAATACAAAAAAAGACGTGATTTTAAAATTGTATTCACTCTGTGCTATATTAAAATAACTACAAAAACACATCACTTGACATTTTACCTTGTGAATTTCATTGTTAGAAGAAGATTTGAGTAGTAGATTTGAATGGATTACCATATGAGTTGTAAGCATCACATTACTTGATTCAATTATTCAAGATAACAAAATTCACAAATTACGATTAAAGTCAGTCATTAAATCAAAGTTTTGATGCTTTGCTTATTAAAAGTGTTTATCTGTAAAAACTTTGTTTACCTGATTTCTATGTCTGTATCATTTCGTTTAGAGGGCTGAATACACAGAGCAGCTCTCTGGTTAGCTAAAGATGATGCACAAACAGATGCTGCCTGAACATCACCAGCCTCTATAGCACAAACCAGCTCTGCACACATATCCTCTAAAGAGAAGAGAGAAATTGAATAAGGATGAGAATGAAAATGTTAAAGCTGTTTGGGAAAGCAGTGGGATAGAGGGAAGAATTGGAAATGGAGGAAGAACAAGTGGGTGCATTAGAAATATTTGCATCAACACAACAGACAATTGGCACTTTGTACATTGTTCGGCAACAAATTCCAGCAGTTCGTGAGCAGAAAATTAAAACAAGAACAAAAATGCTACCTGTATGTGGCATGAGTGCAGTGCTTTGTGAATCCAGAGGCTGAGGAGGTAGCTGTCCATCTTCAGTAGGGGAATCAATTGCCACTGAAAATAAGAACAAGAGACGTATATTGAAAACATAAAACAAATCAGGGAAAATTTGTTGGAAAAAACAGCAACATTCTAATACAAGTCTAAAAGGGAACAAAGAACAAAAACGCGGTGAAATGCGTGTTTTTGACAAACAAAAAAATGATGAAAACAAACTGAAAGCAAGCACATTTCATTTATAAAAAATGGTCATTTAAAGTGCTTCATACAGACATAGTAAACAGAAAGAAATAAAGAAGTTTGAAAGTTGAGTTTAAAATAACAAATTAATAAGAAAAGAAAATCATTAATTAAGTTTCCTTTAAAAAAGTATTAAAATGAATAACAAAGAAATAAAAGTTGTTAATAAAAGCACATTAATTCAAATAAAGGAGTTAGGGCTGTGCGATACAATTATATATCCATGTATCATGATATTTTTCTCAATGCATTGTATCGATACTTTAGATCCCTGTATCTATATTTTTATTCAACTATTTGTGTTTTTATATAATGTCCAACATTACAACAATGAAGAAACAGGTTGTCTAAACAGGTGCAAACTCTGAGACCGGCGTTTCACAGTGCGGTTAGAGACACTTCTATGAGGCATGAGAGAGATTGAAACTGAGCCTGCATGATTTACTGTTTCTCTCGCTGACATGCAGGGCTTCTCTCACGCGTTTGGCACAGTTTCAATCACAATCCAATTATGAAATCGTTATGTATTGCCATATATTAAATTGTTACATTTGTATTGCGTTACATACTGTATGTAAGGTGGCTGGCGATACCCATGCCTAAATGCAGTGCAATCCATAATGTTCAGCAAAGTGCTATGTGCTATGGTAAACAGAAATGTTTTTAGTCTGGACTTGGATGTGTTGCTACTGTTGGGGCATATCTGACCTCTTCTGGAAGCTGGTTTCAAGGGAGGATGGCTTAATAGCTAGATATTTGGAATGAACCCTAGGAGTAACTAGAAAGCAGAAAGAAG